>NW_007248079.1:472247-499789 GCF_000164805.1 Carlito syrichta | reverse complement strand
AGTGGCCACTGCACTCCAGTCTGGGTGACAGAGTGAGACTCCAACTCAAAAAAAAATACAAAAAATACAAAAAATACAAAAAATAAATAAAAATAAAAAATAAAATAAAAGTCACTATGATCTTCAAAAAAAATGGGTTTAGGATAAATGAAACTAGGTCTTAGAAGGATTATTCTACAGATCTCAAATATGAAATGGTAGACTTTGATATCTACAAATGAAATTATGTATTTTACAATGTATAGATTTTTCAAATATATGGTATAATGTGAAAAAACATTTATTCATTCAAAAATATTTATTTAGAACCATGTTCTAAGTAAATTTCTAGGTGTTGAGAATGCATTAGTGAAAACTGCAGACTCCTACTTTTTATAGTCTGAATTCAATATTATAACTACAAGAAATGAATAATAAGCAACTAAATAACAAAATATACAACCATTTAGAAGTAAAATATGATATAGCATGTAAACTGTATATCATATAAAGGAAACTACTAGTGCTGGAAGAGATTATTATAGTTTTAATAATGTGGTCAGGAGAGTAATAATTGAGAAAATGAAATTTTAGTAAAGAATACAAGAAATGTCTTAGATTGGATTGCTATAACAAAATACTATAAACTGGGTAACATAAAACACAGACATTTATTTCTCACAGTCTGGAGGCTAGAAATTCAAGATCAAGGTGTCAATTGATTTGGTTCCTGATGAGGGCTCTCTTCTTGGCTTTCAGAAGGCTGTCTTTTTGTCATATTTCCATGTGGTGAAGGGAGAGATTGCTCTTGTTTCATTTCCTCTTCTTATAAGGAAACTAAGTCCATTCTGTGGGCCCCACGTTTATGACTTGATTTGAACATAAATACCTTCCAATGGCCTCATCTCTAAATGCTATCACATTGGGGATTAGGGTTTCACCATATGAATTTTGAGTCTAGCTAAGTAGGCAAAGTCATGACACTGGGTGAAGTTGCCAAGGGAATAATATAAAGAGGAGGACCAAAGACTTATTTGGTTGTTTTAACATTAAAAGGTCAGGAAGAAAAGACAGAACCAGATACAAAGTCTGATTTAAAATATATATATATATATATATATATATTGTTGAGTAGAAAAAAAAAGGCAAAATAAAATGATGTTTTAGAAACAAATTGATAAAGGTATATTGTGAAAAAAATATTAATAAGTTTTAAAATGTTTTCACTAGGTCAGATGAGATGAAATCAAATGTCATTTGTTTTTACTCACACTAAAGTTACTGATAATTTTGAAAAGAACAAATCCAGTGGAAGAGCTAAGTGAAGACTATGTATCAAAGTGAAAAAGTAAGTTGAAAGTGAGAATGGAAGAGAGTTGTTGGCTATCAGAAGAAGGAAGAGAATATATAAAATAGCTGCCTAGAATAGTGAAAGGATACACAGAAAAGGGAAGTATAATATTATTTACTAGAATCATTAAAGTACATTTGAGTTTCATGGTGATCAATTTAAAGTCTTTTTGACTCAATATGATTTTATGTTTTTCTTCAGTTATGTTTAACAATAGAATATGGTTGTAGTATAAGCAGACAGTTGGATTTAATGAACATGGAGTTTTAAATAAGTGGCCAGTCAGTGAGTCAAAGGATTGCTGAGTTCAAGTTATTTGAGGGAGTGAACTGGGATACAAGAAGCTAGTGACTATTGTTAGAAGAAATTAATATTGTCTTATTAAAAATGAATTTAAGTCTACCCAGTTGTCTGGTAATGAAGATGTAGAAGCACTTAAAATACATTGGAATTATATCTTAAAATGCTTTTACCCATTGCTGAGACCCATATCCTGGACATGTTAAATGTTCAATATTTGTTTATTGATATTATATTAAGATAAAACTACTTAAGCAAATAATAACATACCATTCTATTAGATTTCAACTAGAGAAGTTAAGCTTATGTTATATTTCAAATTTAACACCTTGTTCACAATGAGCAGAGCAGGAAATTACAGAGACCAGAGACTTCTGAAGACAAATGTCCTGAATGCAATTTCTCTACTTTATCCATGAAAAAGACAACACTTGAGGTGCCTGGGGAATGCTCTGATGAACCTTAACTATATAATATTTTACAGGATCTCTCTGAGCTTAGCAAATTATCATCTTTTTTATTATATTCAATCATATTTCATTTTAGGGGTGAAAATAGCATTCTATCAACTAAACTGAACCACTTTAAATTAATGATAATCATAGCTTGAATTCCCTCTACCAAATAGTAGCTTTCACTTATAAAAGCAGATGTTTTGTATTTACTAAAATGACTTGTACCAATTTTGTATTTGAAAAAGAAAAGCAACCACATATATAGCCGATTCAAACTTTTGATATCTGAAATCGATTGCCTATTTGATTTTTTCTGGATTATATGCAAAAATATCTGTATGTTTAATGATACATTTGTCAATATGAATTTTAAATTAATAAATTGAATATAATGTTATTCAGGATTTAGGTATCGAGTACATAGCAAATGTCACATAGATAGGATTATGATTCATATATGATTCATTCATATAGGAAAGATTGAAAAATCAAGGGAGGCGAAGTACAAGAGTTGTAAGAAGAAACTGAGGCAAATTAGGCTGGTGCTGTGGGAATAAGGCAAAGATTTGTAAAAAGGAAAGAAACCAAGTTTATTATCCACTTTCCACAGACAGAAAGAGGCCGACACTCACAGGCATATGTGGCATGTGCTTTAAGGAGAGAGGGCTTTTAAAATTTCTATAAGGAAACAGAGCTAGTAAAAATATTCAGCAACTGATTCTTGGGTATTGATAACAACCAGTGTTGCTTTCTTTGATGTTTTCTAGGCAATTAGTCTTGTGACTCTAGGTGGCAGACTGGTGGGCAGTCATGGGAGAAAGCTGATGACAAATGGGAAGATGAGGTTGGTCTTGCATTGCCAGGGAAAAATACTTAGAATGAAAAAGTAACAATTAGTACAAAATATACTTAAAAGACGCAAGACAGGTATCAATAGGTATCTTCAGTGAGCTGGGTTTGTCCTTGGCTAATGATTGTGGAGCACAATAAGGAACCAGCAAAGAATAACTAGCATGTGAAGAAAAATGAAAAACTTAGTTAAAAATGACTGCTTCTTAACAAAAGTGACTCCATCTTGACTCTTTACCCTTTCAATGATGTGACACGGTCTAATAATATAAACTGAATTACATGCAATGTATCTACTTCTGTTTTCTTTTTGTCAACTGTTAGTCTTAGTTTCTTGACTTTATGCTTTTTTTTTTCTTTAGATAGGCTAGACATCATGTATAAAAGAACCATAGAGCCTGCAGAGAAGTCTATCTTGGCTTGTTGTTCACTCTTTCCTCTTCTAAGAAGATAGGATGATTCCCAATCATATCAGTTCAGTCAGACGTTGGGCTGGTTTCTGTCTCCCTTGAATTTTTGGTAAGACTTCCTCAATATCATCTATATCTGCTGTGCTCCTGAGTGGCCTCTCACTTCTTGTTTGAGAGCTTCCCTCACTTTAAAAGACTGATAGAGGTCCACCTCTTTCCTTTTGATATCTACAGCTCAGCTCACCAGTCACCTTTCTCACTCAACTTCAAAATCTGGCAAAGGTCGTGAAGGAGAAAGCAGCAGAGTGCTTGCGGCAGGCCCATACCCACTGGCAGACATATGCCAACAATAGCAAGAAAGAGAGATTTTTCACTCTGTATTTTAAAAACTACTGGCTTAGCTCTCCAGGCCCCTAGGGAGACTTCAAACTTAGCAAATAACTTAAAGAAGAAATTCGCTATATGTTTGAGGGCCCTTAAGTTTTCAATATTGCCCTCTAGATCAGTACAACTGCTAAAATATCTACTGTTTCCTCCTTCCAATTCAAACTTTTTACATGGACTTCACTTCAGCTCAGGCCTGAAATAGATAAAAAGTGAATGAAAATTTATCCTAGTTTGAAAGTGTTTTCCATTTGAAATTTCAGTATAAAATATTTTTTGGCTCCTAATCTCCTTTTCATCTCTTATTCATTTGTTTATTTGAGTTATTCTTCCTTTAGCAATGACTTAATCATTATCAGGAAACTTAGGCATAATCACAAAGTGAATCTGAAGCTTTCACAAATAAAAATATAAATATAGATTCAAATGCCTTTACAGAGGCAATACAAATAGATGGAAAAAGTCCATTGCAACCAGTTAAAACACTAGCTAGACTGTTGTGAGTAGACCTATTCAAAGGTTCTTCTATATTGGTTTAATTCAAAACTGCAATTTAAGTATTGTGCAAAACTAACCATTAATTTCAAAATGCATTTTTCATTTCTGTTTCTCCTCCTCATAAACACACAATTCATGAGAACTTGTTATGACATAGTACATTTCCTTTATAAGGTACAAGGTTAATGAATAAGACAATTTAGGTAATTTATATAACATATAATATTTTAGTTAGAAAGAAATCCCATTTATTGAGAAATTTCACACAAATATAATCTGTGTTCAATATTTAATTGTTATTCAAAATGTTAGATATATATCCCCTATTTTGCATCAGAACATTCTGTTATTCACTTACAAATGAGAGATAATTTTTAAGTATTTATAATTACACCTTTGCATTTTAAATCAAGGATTATTTTAATAGCATGTAGAAAAAGGAATGTAACAAAAAGAGCCAGATGTTGGCCTTTCAATTAAGAAAACAATAAGCCTCAACAAAATGACAAAGAACCTACACCCCAATCTCAAGAAAGCAGGAAACAAAGCAAAAGCTGTAACAGATGCTGTTTTCAATAATATCAAAATCTTTATATAGAAGAAGCTCCCTTGAAAGTTTAGCAGTGAGAACATGCCAATTTTTGATTAACAAAGATTTCCCTCTGGTCTCAAGGGCTCAGGCAGAAAATCTACTTGCCCCTGCGGTGTTAGACATAGAAGCAACGATCAAGTAATTTAAAAGAAATAAGTCTGTGAGTCCAGATGTCTATATCTGGACTATAAAACTTTCAGAGAAGGTGTAAGTGTACTCATTTAAAAAGTCTTTCCTTACATGTGATGGGACAACATTTTACTACCTACAGTGCAGAGTAACTTTCAAATGCTGTCTGATTTCTGCCTGTGTAGCTGTGTAGTAGGCTCAACAGGGTTTCTATTGCCTTTCTGGTGGAATGGTCCACAGACATAGCTATTTTATATAATAGCTCTCTCTCTCTCTCTCTCGCTCTCTCTCTCTCTCTCTCTCTCTCTCTCTGTGTGTGTGTGTATGTGTGTGTGTGTGTGTGTGTGTGTGTGTGTGTGTGTGTGTGTGTTCATGTAGCTGTTTAAGGATCTGGCTACACTGAAAAAAAATGCACACAAACTCACAAAGCTGTAAAATTGTAGAAATTCTATAACTTTGAAGTTTATAGCTAGTCACTAAAGAAACAAGGACTTAAGGTTAAAGCAAAAAATTTATGAGAATGTACTGTGAATAAAAGTCACCTTTTGATTAAGAGGAAAGAATATTTAATAAATGATGTTGAAAAATGTTTAGAAAAGTATATACATTGAATCCCTACCACACAGTACTACACAATAATTCAAAAAGTAATAAAAACCATAAATATTTTTTAAATATATTTTTAAAATTAGATTTAAAAAATAGGACAGCAAATGTATACTCTTGGGCTAGAGATTTATCAAGAAGACATGAAAAACAAAATCCATAGTGGGAAATATAATAAATATAATTATATCAAAATTTAAAACTTCCACATGGGAAAATAACTATTAAAAGATTTTAAAGACTAATGACACTCAATGAGAAAATACTTTAATATGATAACCAAATATTATTAAAAATATAAAGATAATATTGATACTCTCAACAAAAAGAGCACAGATTTAAGTAGACCACAAAAAGATGGGGATTTTAGCAATGACAACAGGTCAGGAGAAAAAAAAACATAGGAGTCCAGATAAAGTAGGCTTATGTTTGAGAATAGTGTAGACATGAGGTCGAACTGGCAAGCGATCCCTAGCTCTGGACAGCACTACATGCTCTGGGTCAAAAGTATACAGCTTGTGGATAGAAATCCTGTTGCTGTGACACCCCAGTCATCTCCCTGCCTCTTATGCCTCATGTCTTGGTTTTCCCTGAGGATACTGAGAGCACTTGAGGAGCCCGGGCTTGACCAGCCCTTTTGAGGGGACCCTGAACAGGACAGCCCTCAGGAGCACCGGGAGCCCTTTGTAGCCTCCAGGTGATCTGCCTGTTGGACCCTTTCCAACCCCCCCCATCACCATTTTTTTGGGATCTGGTGTGGATTCATGTCTGCTGAGAATCTGGTCAAGCCTGGGGCTTTCTGGGGCCTGCAGAGTCCTTTATGACTAGAATGTAGAGGTCCCTATGAGGCCCTTACACTTCATGGGAGTTGATGCCCAACACCCTCTCAAGTCCCTCAGTCACCTAAGAGAATCTGTTTGCACACACCAAAGGGAAGAGTGCCTCTTATCTTAGACCCAGACAGGAGCCTGAGTTCATAAGGGTGGAGTTTCCTATTCTCCTGGGGGTTTTTGCCATCTATGTAAATATCACACAAACAAAGGGAAATAAAATAGCAACAGCAACACTTAGGAAGACATAAAACAACATTAAAGGAAGGTATATCAATCAAGTTTTAAATTATGACATGTCTCATTCAACAAAGTATAAGAAACCAACTGGTTTCCTTAGCGAATTCAAATTGTAACAAAAGGATATCCCAACAGAAGAACTAACAGTGGTTTAGCATTCCTCTGGTGCGTACAAAGTGACCCCAGAGAGCCCAAATGAGAAAGCTTCTCCTACTCCCTGTCCACGTCCATGGTTGGCTTACTGAATAAGAGCATCCAGTTTACCAGATCGGGTATCCTGCAGCAAGGCCTCTTTCTTACCAGTTCACCGAAGGCTTGTCCTGTTCAGCTGAGCTCCTCCCCAGACAATCTCTGGTGCTTCCCAGACAATCAATGGCTCTGGCAGAAGCCAGGGCATCTCTATCAGAAAATACTGTGGGCCATAGTCCTGCCATGTTCGCCAAATTGTTAAGGTCTGCATAAGTGCTCGACCGCTGACCTTCGATACCAGTAAATCAAGAGGCAGGAAGACTGGTAGAAAGGAGTTTGTTTTGAATTCAAATCCAGGGAGCAGAACTGGACTCAAAGCCTTTCTAAAATGGTTCTGCTCAACCTCAGGCTTTACAGTCCACTTTTATAAGTTCAGTTATTGTTACTTATACATTAGCCACGTGACCAGCAGAGCATTTTATAGGACTTAAGTTACAGCCACATTTTATCGATAGTGACATTTTACAAGTCCAGACTACTTGGTGCCAGATACCAGAAGTATCTAACAGCTTTCATCAGTAAGGCCCAGAAGAAGTATTCATCAAGTTTGCCATAGAGTAGGGGAGTTTACAAGACCTAAGACATCATGCGTCAAAAATTAAACAAATCACAAAACTTATGATTACATTAATACAAAAGTTATAGAAATCACAAGACTTACTTTTGCCTCGATACTATGTTATTCAAACCTATGATTACTAAGAAAAGGGCTGTAAATGGAGATTTGCATCTTTCAGTTGATTGGGCATAGTCTGAAGCGAAGTCAAGGATCCCCTGAAGCTACTTACTGAGAGTGCACAGGAGTTAAGGGGCCTCTCAGGAATGTGTCCAGGACTATATCAGTTTATTGGGCAAAGTCTGCAGGGAAGTTAAGGTTCCCTACTGGGAATGCATAGGAGATAAGGGGAAGCACACCTTTTATTAGCTTTCTGGAATGTGTTTAGGAAGGTACAAGAGTGCTTGAACTCTTGCCATGCCCTTCTTTAGGGGTTGTGGCAATATGGACAGACATTAGTGGGCCTTTATATCACAGAGGCAAAAACACAAATGTGTATTAAGCTTATGAAAATATGAATGATTATTTATTAGGCAAATCAAATTAATACAACAGTGAAACAGCATTTATTTACCCGTCAAATTGTTAAAAATTGTAAGTTACAACATAGTTACGATTGGCATATGGATGGAAAAAAAGGGAAATGCTACATGCAACTGATGGACTTATACTGTTATATTATTTTGGATTTTTTAAAAATAAGATTGAGAAAAATGCACACACTATGGCTTAGAAATTCTGTTAGTGGGATCTACACTAGAGAAAATGCCTACTTGCCTAATAATTGTATAAAGTTGGTCATTGTAGTATGTTTCTAATCATGGAAACCCTGGAATCAATCTGTGTCCCTAAATTGAAGAAGTGTGGTGTAAATTATGGTTCACTTTATGCTTCAGTTCAAAATAGGAACTAGCTTCAGATTACTGAACATAGCTATATCTTCAGTAAATATTAAATAAAACAGTATAAATAACATTAGATTGATCACAATAATACTTAGATAAGAAAAAGGGGAACAAACATTGAACAATACTTTTCACAGCTGTAGTTGCATAAAATATGCAATATACAGAAAAATACCTGAAATATATACAACTAAATGACTACACACTTTTTTCTGACAACTCTACTAAGATTACTTGATAATATTTAAATGTTTACAAAGAGAATATACTATAATATTGCTTGCTCAATTAAAACATTATATTTTGTGATAAGTCATTTCACTTTGAGAGACTTTAGTGGAACAGTGAATAACAATTAAAACATTTACCACTGTTATTAATGGAATGTTTGTGTCTACAAAATTCATATGCTGCAACTTAGTACACCTGCAATGGTATATGGAGGCTGATCCTTTCAGAGGTAATTATATCATGATTTGATGATGGGACTTTATGAATGGGACCGGTTCTCTTGTAAGAAGAGGCCAGGGAGCTAGCCTCCTTTTGTCATGTGAAGAGGCCAGGGAGCTAGCTTCTTTTTGTCATGTGAGAATACAAGAAGTTGGCAGTCTGAAAACAGGAAGAGGACCCTCACTGGTACCAAATCATGCTGGAACTTTGATCTTGGATTCTAGTCTTTGTAATTGTGAGAAAAAAACTCTCTGCTGTTAACAAGCCATTCAGTCTATGGTATCGCTATAGCAGCCTAAATTAAGGCAGTCACAAACCCCAAGATTTGAAACACGATTATGTCTGGAAAGCTTATCATGCATCTGACATGATATGCTAAAAATCTGAAATCCAGAATATTTCACAATCCAAAAATGTTTGAGTGTCTATATGACACTACAAGTGAAGATTCCATATTTGATCTCATGTGATGGATCACAGCCAAAATGCAGTCAAAACTTTGTTCCATGCACAAAATTTTAAAGTTTTCTATAAAATTATTTTATTTATACATTTATTTTATTTATTCTATAAAATTACCTTGAGGTTATGCGTATGAGGTACATAGAAGATATAAATTCATTTTATATTCAGATTTGAATACCATCTCTAAGATATTTCATTGTGTATATGTAAACATTCCAAAATCTGAAAAAATTTGAAATCTGAAACAATTCTGGTCCAAGCAATCATTTTGAATGAAGGAATATTCAACTTGTATATATAAAATGACTCTCTCAACAGATCAAAAATAATTTTATGATGTGTGTGTGTGTGTGTATGTATATATATACAAATATATGCATAGTTAGGTAAAATCAAGAAGTTTATGAAATATCAATGAAAGCAAATAAACTAATAGAGAAAAAAATTTAACATAAACTTCCACAACATATAATGAAATATATTAGGTATATTAAATTTCCATTTATACCAATCAGAATATCAGTGACTTCATTCAGTTCAACCAAATATTTAGGAAACATCAAATGTCAGCATTCTGTTTAAAAAATATACGTCCTTTTTTGTATGAGAGTCATTATTCTGATTGATCAGTGATCATTTCTATATTTTATTTATTTAAAGTTATAGTTTCTTTAAAAAATTATAAAAATAACTTGAATTTCTCTTGAGAAGAGATGCTTTCAACATTAGCATAAAACTAGAGACCATTTAAAAAAACTGAAGTAAATAAAAAATGAGATGTAAGAATGCACAAAATAGGCACAAAATTATCTAATATTGTGACAAAAATCAAAGAATTTGAGATTGCAAAATTATAGTTTCTATTAGCACATATTAGATGCACAAAATAGTATTACCCACATATAATTTTTAAAGAAATATCCATGATGTCCACAGGATTATGGTACTTTTAGAAGATAAATCAGTGTTTTCTAGGTATGAGGTAGTCCATTAAAATTATATCCCTAAGCACTTACTACATATTTATTGAACATTTATCTTATATTAGAAACTGCTGATCACTGCAAAGTAGCTATGAGGAAGACAAAATGCAGGTTTGATCTGCCTTGTGGTCCATTTTATCGAAAGAAAAGGTCATAAAACCAAACTTCACTCTGTAATGTCATGCTAAGCTTAATTAATAAGGTAATTTGAAGTGAGAATTGGTCAGATTAATGTCTTGTTCTGTCAGTAATTACCCACCCTGACTTTTAACCAACGTGACTATTAATCACTGAATAAAATGATTGATATTCATCCAGTAATATGAGTTCAACCTCTGACCTCCATGTGGGGGCCAAAGATGTGCTAAGTATTTTAAATTTCAATCCTGGAGAAGACCATTCATATACTCAGTATGTTTTTATGTGCTCAGCAGTTCCAGATTTAAATCCCTACACCAATATTCCTTTTCAGTAGTTCTCAGCAGTTATTTTCTGATGCCATATTGTTCATATGCACAACAAACTCTAATCAGTAAAATCTCTCCTTATACAGAGTGAAGAAGGAAATTTTAAGAACTTTTCCAAAGTGAACTAAAGGTTAATTTTTCACATGTATCACCCCCAACAGTAATACCACCTGTTCTGTTTTTTTTTTTTTCAAAAAAATCTTGTCGACTTTTTTTCCTTCATATAAACTGGTGTGCTTCAGCCAAGTGCTTACATTCTTTATCTCTGTGTGGGTGTCTAATACACACCAAACAAACTGAACACATTCAAAGTTGCTTCTTCATTACTAAAGCCCAACCTCTTCTTACCACCTCTGCTACTATAACTCATGCCCAAAAGACCTTCCACTCTTTCTTGGGAAGCTGCATCAGCATCCTAACATGTCTGTATTCTTCCATCTTTTCCTGCTTACACTCTGTTCTATAGATGGTAATCTGTGTAAATTATTTAAAACATGTATAAGATCATTTCACATTTCTATTCAAAACTTTGCAATGGCTCAATGTAGCACTAAGAGTAGAGGTCAGATTCTTAAAATAGCCTACAAGGTTCAACACAATCTGGATCCCATTATTTCCCTGACTTCATCTGCTTTTTTGATAGTCTGAAAAGAAAGACTATTCACTAAATGGTACTGAGCAATCACTTGCATAAAATAAAATAAAATTAGAGATTATCTTACAATTTAAATAGACTTTAAAATGCATTAGTATTTAAATGATAAAAAAGGAAGTCACAGAAGTACTGAAAGAAAATATAGTCATATTGTTTTAAATATTGAAGGAGAACATGTTATTTAAGCATAATATCAAAGGTGATTTTTATAAAAAAATTGAAAGGTAAAACTGAAAAATAAAAAATTTTAATAGGGTAAATATTTCACATTTAGTGTTAAAGGCAAATTTAAAAAGGGAATTGTTTTTCTATACTCATATCTAATATAATGTCAATATATTTATCATGTTCAAATCCAGCAAAGAACAAAAGTCTGTAGAAAATCTGAATAAAGATATAGAAAATAAGCAACAAAGATTTATACAAACATCAAAAATGCTTAATCATACTTATGTTTGAATAAATGCAAATTAATATTAAAAATTCAAAAGTTACAAAATACAACTAGAGTATTTGCTGGCATTGATTTTGTACAACTCATGTGTCCTAGGAATTCTGTAAATATTTTGAGTAGATTATCTGGTTTAGTCTTTACAAAGCAAAGTTAATGTCTGAATTGTTGTCAAGTGTCTTATCAATTCTCAACAGAGTGTTTGACACAAAATTGTTGCTCGATATACTTTTGGTTTGACTAAATGAGTGAGATACAGACTTTGAAGAATGAAAAGATCTATTTCTTCCAGGTCACATAACTGGAAACTTGTGCAATCGAAATTTAAATTTATGATTTAAACTTGAGCCTTTTGACACCAGGTGTTTTCTAATTAAACATGAAATACTGCCTTTTAAATGCTTATACCTTTGGAAAAATTATGAGATACTAATCCATACTTTACTGTGAGCACATAATTTGATATAATATTATAGGAGGGATATTTGACAATGTGTTTCTTAAATAAAACTTAACACCCTTACCTTCTCAAGCTACTTTTACAGTTTTCCTGAGGGTATCCAAGGTAATATTTTATAATATCCAAGGTAATATTTTATTAGCAAATTTTCTGTAATAAGGAAGAAAAATGAAAAGTCTATATAGCAATAACACATTTAAAATAAAATCGATCATACCTCATGCATCTATAAAATTATTATTTGTGAATTAAAGTAAAATGAAATAAAATTTGTTTATAAGATAATATTAGGTGGCAATTGCAAATATGTTCCATTTATATGTATTTACGTATAAATACATATGTAAGTTTCACTGCAAATAAGAAAGAACGTAATGAGTAGTTTTAAAAAGTAGAAATTTATCTCTCTCACCTAAAAGCAGAGTGAAAAGACGGTAGCAAAGTCTCATAATCACCAGAAATCTTTGTGCTTTCTATCTTATTGTCCTACCATCCTCAAAGAACGTGGGTTTCACCACATGTGCCAAAATAGCTACTTGTGATTAAGCAGTCGTACCCACATTATAGGTATTAGGAAGCAAAGGAAAGAGAAGTTCACATTTTCTCCCTCTAAGGCACTGGTTCTCAAAATCATTGAACCAGCATCTTCAGCATTACGTGGGTACTTGTCTAAAATATAAATTTCCAGGCTTCACTCAACCTTAATGAATCAGAAACTCTGAAGTTGGGGTCTACCACTTTAACAAGCCTTCCAGGTGATTCCGATACAGTTAATTTTTCAATGTTCCGAAGATATTAATGAGAAATTCTATACAGTATATGCTGCATTCCAGTTATTTAGAGTTTGGCACAAGACCATGACAAACGGCAACTCACAATGGAAGAAATAAAATATATTCTGAGTGGCCACAACAAAAGCTAAAATCTTACTATGATATTATTTTTTAAAAAAGAGAATAGATAAAGAGGGTCAAGGAAGAATTTGCTACATCTGTCATAGATTTGTTAATAGTAACAAAAAGATAAAGCAATTTACATTAAAGTATATAATGGCCATTCATAATATATAATAATCACATTGAATTTATTAAGATATCAATATATGCTATTATATTTTTGAAAGAGTGTTTACATATTGGTAGCTGTATACATTGGCATGTCTCCAGAACAAAATTATGCAATTAGTAGAAGATAAAGCTTTTACATTTTTCCTTTAAACTTCCATACATTTTTAAAAAATATTATGTTATTTTGATAATTTAAGACAAAGAAAATGAGAAAAAAAAATTCCCTCAAAAGACTTAATCGGTAAATTAACAGTGTGAGATTGAAGAAAATATGTCTCAGTAGAATGATAATAAACCTGAAAGCAAATATCTAAATATTGCATGTTTTTGTCATATCTTAGGATGTGACTGTAGAAGCTGAATAGCAACTTGGTGTTCTCATTGCATGTACAAATCCAGATATGCACAACTCTGGCATAGCTGCTAGAATTCTTGTAAGAAATCACATAATGATTCATAAGCACTATAAGAAGAAAAAACTAAAATGAGTCAATTATGCTACTTGTTAGTATCTGTCTAACATTTTCTGAATTATGTAGACCAGTGATTTTTGAAGTATGGCCTTTGCTTTGGCAGCATTGGCATCACCTAGAAACTGCTAGGAATTCATATTCTTGGGCACTAACCCACACCTATTTAATCAGAAACTCTATGGGTGGAGTCCAACAATTTGCCTTAAAAAAAAAAGCTCTGATGGAAGCTCAGGTTTGAGAAGCACTGACCTAGATAATTACCTAACTCTCTTGCCTTGTTTTCCTTCTGCAAACATATCAGTAATTGCTATGGAAATGTATTATAATATAGTCAACATGCAATTATCTCTGATATTCGGGGAGCAGAATGATTGGACAAGAGAATACCATGAATAATCTCTTTTTAGCTGTTAGATTCAGACTCTGCCCACCAATAGATTTTTGTGTTTTTTTTTGCCAGAGCCCCTAATGAGAACTGTAATTGACTGACTCCTGTATCAGCTCTTTTATTTCCTGGCCCACTCTCTGGTGAAGGTGCTAATGAGCAATAAAATAGCCTGAAGGCAAACAGTAGAAGGGAAGAGGAGAGAGCCCTGTCCTTCCAAATATCTGAAAACACACTAGAATATCAGAAACATTTTTTTAAACTCTCTTTTTCCTATCTTAAAACTTCTAAACATACCAATATTAAATTTATTTTTAAACACTTTACAGTAAAACTTTGAGCCATTAGGACAGTACTCATATGTTCTCAAGATTAGTGTGTCCCCTCAACTACTTTACTGGTTGATAGCGTCTCTTTTGTCCTGTTTCACTAGTTGTTTCAATCTATTTCCTTCTGTAACTGTTTTCAGCAAAGGTTTTCTTTCCTTCCCTATATGTCTCTGTAAACTTCCATCTCCCTGTTCAGTTGACTTTGAATGCTAGTCTGGAAACTTACTTACAAACAGATTAAAAAAAAAAAAAAAAAGGAAAAGGAAAATGACGTTAAATACCAAGACACTGGTACTGATTTAATTCTAAAGAAATTTCAGAGTTTGGAACATCAAATAAACCTCAGTTTGAAGAGTATTATTTGGTTTCTCTTCTGTAAAGCGGTAGTAAGAAACAAAATCTTAAAAAATTTTTTTGTGTGTGATTTTGATTGAAAAGAAAAATAAAAACTCCTATTATCAGCAGATTCATACACTCAATTCTTTTTCTATATTCCTTTTTATTTGATTCAACATATTACCCTTCCCCCCAAAAATAATATTTATCATTATTTCATAAATTCTTAAAGGAGTTTTACAAGCTTTCTCAGAAATATTTTAGTTGTAAATTATCCATCACTTAGGACAATATAGATCACTAGTAAAATAATTGGCATGTTGACCCAATGATAATGATGAGATTGTTATCATTATTAATATTGATGCTAAGGTCATATTCACCACTGAAATTAACACTGCTATATTAATCTTACTTAAGTTCTCGGGAGATTGAGGCCATATTGAAGGTGACTTACCTCACTGATCTGTTAGATATCTTCATAGAAATAAACATGAAGCAAAACAAAAAAATTGAATATCATACTAATTTGATTATTATATTAATGTTTTTAAAGTATTACAAGATAGAAATATATAAGATCTGACAATTAATTTTGTGAACTCATCCTAGAAAAAGTGCTACATACCTCTTTGATGAATATTACTAAGGCCAACTTTGAAGTATTCTCTTAGGAAGTTATGCACCGATGCCAGCACCTAGTCCGCCTGCCAAAGCAATTTTGGAACTCATTTTCTGGAATGGCCATCAGAGCTGTCATCATATCAACCTTGATGTCCTGAATGTCATTAAAATGTTTTCCTTTCAATATTTCTTTTATCTTTGGGTAAAGAAAAAGTGATTGGGGGACAGATCAGGTGAGTAGGGAGGGTGTTCTGATATAGTTGTCTAAAAACTCCCTCACAGAAAGTGCTATATGAGCTGTTGCATTTTCATGAAGCAAGAGTTCCTTACAGACCATTTTTACACACACCTTTCTCATGCCAAGATTTTCAGTTAAGATTTTCCTGATTCTTTATGTTTATTTGTTCTACTGTGCTATGCTTCTTACAGTTAGTCAACAATTTTTATGCACAGTTTAATGAATTTGTGCAATGTTTTTGTCAGGTCTGCTTGTTACTGGTCATCCTGACCTGACTTCATTCATGTTGCTTTCTCTCCCATCAGAAACATGTTTCATCCATTCATACACTGACATTTTTTCATGACATTACCCCCATGAACTTGGATTAAGATGCGCCTGATTTCACTTCTACTGCTGCCAAGCCTAATAAGAAATTGAATGTTGGTTCATTGCTCTAATTCAAGCTCTGACATTCTTGTGATGGCACCCCAAAACATGCAACAAGAATAATGAACACCACTCAGCAAGACATCATCACACGTAGACTTGAACGCAGCTGTAAAATACTGATATATCAAGGTTTATACAAGGCTGCCAATGTAAGCGCATGGTGGCAAGTTTGCAAACTTAATTGTCAGACCTCATAAAGTGGGATTCAAATCCCATAAACAATGTTTTAGTGTAAGTGAACAGCTTTGGCTAAAAAGTACAGCAACTCTCTCTTTAAAATTGTTTCCCTGAGAAGTCCTTATATAAGTAATCTCATTATTATTTGAGATATGTTTGTAATTTTTAAAAATGTAATGTTTTCAAATTATTTTCAACAGTTCTCATTTTTTCCCAAGCTTTACATGTTGACATTGAATTTGAATTCTGATAGCATCAAGAATGTTTGGAACCAACTCCAGTGAATAAAATAAGTAATCAATCCTTCATAAAAAGAAAACATGGGCCGGGCTCCGTGGCTCAGCCTGTAATCCCACGCCTTGGGAGGCCGAGGTGAGTGAATTGCCTGAGCCCGCAGGTTCAAAACCCACTTTAGCAACTTGGCGAGACTTCATCTCTACAATAAATCAAAAAAATTAGCCAGGCATGGTAGTGCATGCCTGTAGTTCCAGCTACTTGGAAGGCTGAGGTGGAAGGATCACCAGAGCCCAGCAGGTCGAGGCTGCGGTGGCCAGGAGCAACCACTGCACTCCAGAGTGAGAATCCAACTCAAAAAAAAAAAAACATGATAGAAAAAAAAAAAAAAAAAAAAAAAGATTGTGCTCTATGGTGGCTGCATAAATTCCACATTTTGATCTTCTGCAGCAACAAAGTTAGCTTGTATAAGCTTTGTTTTTATTTTGTTTTGTCCAAGAATTGTCTGATTTACTCACATACTGTTAGATTATTGATAAAAGTGTATAGCAGATACTACTTAATGGACTCATACTGTGTCAAAGTATTCAATTTTTTAATACAATCAATAATTAACTAAGTCATCATTATGCTACCATAATTGATGAAGAGCTGTAGAATCAAAAACATGGCCTGTCAACTTTACCAAGGGTGCTCTTTGTCTCAACTTCCTGGAAATAAATGTCACTTAGGCCATTGTTAACCGTGGGAAGGTAATAAAGAAAATATTTTTGAAAATTGAATTTTGCCCTATATACATTCTTAAAATCTTTAATTTTATTTTGTAATCTGCTGTGCATGAATGAGCAGCACTGTTGTCTAAAACAGTTCAACACAGCACATTCAATACCCCTTTTAATCTCTGAATTCTAAACAAAGATATATTTGTTTTGCACCTGTCATTGGACAGAATAAACAAAGCAATAATGCATTTTTAATAAGCCAATATTAGTTTTGCTGTTAAATATGTGCAACCCTAACTCTTTAAAGACAGCAGCTGTTCTCACATAGAGGAACTGCTGCCAAACTTTATAAAAATAATTCCTACCATTTCTAATTCAGACTTATCAACATGCTTAGAGAGCTGTAAACATCTGGGACTTTAAACATTTCTGCCCATATTTAAATCCAAATCTTGACTATTATTTCTTTAATACCGTAGATGATAAAAAGAAAACCCATTTTAAATACTGGTATTAAAATGGCTACTGCATTAGAGAATAGTTATTATTGTTGAATACAAACTACCACAAGCTCATTGACTTAAAAACATTTTTATTATTATATTTACAGAATTTGTGGATCAGGAATTCAGAAAGAACTTAGCAGGAATGACTGTTTTATGCTCCATAATGTCTGTATACTCAGGAAGAAAATGTGAGGGCTAGCCGTGACTTAAGAGCTGAGTCTGGAATAAATCTTGTGGTCTTTTTATTTATGCAGCTGGCTCCTAGACTGGCATGACAGCAAACAAGTACGACTACCTAAAACTCCTACAAAGGTCCTTCTGTGTGGCTTGGCTTTCTCAAAACACATCAGCCTCAGTCTCATTGAACTTCATATGTGGTGGTTCAAAGTTTCAAGTTCAAGTATTTCTGTGAATAAGGCAGAAGCTGCATCCACTTATACGACCTGAACTATAAAATCATTCACTAATAAATAAACTAACATTTAAAACATAGAATTCCACCAGACCCATAAAGGATATCCACCCCAAGACTTGATGGAAGGAATGTAAGAAAAAAATAAGGACCTTATTTTAAAACTGTCACTCTATTAAAATAAATATACTGACGTTAAGTTATTTCAATGATGCCTGAAGCTCTACATTTATTAGGTGCAAGAGACACAACATACAAAAAAAAAAAAAGTGCCAAACCACAAGGACATATCCTTCAGCGTTATGTCCTATACTTGCTTATACATATCACTATCACTAGTTTGTAGAATATCACTAATTACTACAAACTAGCATGAGATACTCAGTTTTTAATTCCCCAAAGTGCAATTTTAATTTAAAATTATATTAAGACTATGTTTGTATTCCCTTATAATATATGCTACTTTTAAAAACTGCCTTATCAATGTATAATTGACATATTGACTAAATATATTTAGATTGTAAAAGTCGATAAGTTGTGAAATATGTACAAACTTCTGAAACAATCATTAAGTTAGGTTAAAGACTATATTCCCCACCCTCAAAAGTTTTCAAGTGCTCTTTGCTTCCCCTTCACCCTCTGCATCCTCAGGCCAAGTTAATATGTTTACTATCACTAGAGATTAATTTGCATTTTCTGTAAAATGTTGTATGTATGTATAGTATGTATGTTACAAGTGTAAAATGCACTCTTTTGTCTGACTTCTCTTCCTAAGCACTATTATTTTGAGATTCATCTATGTTACTGTATGTAACAATACTTCAATTTTTTTAAATTGCTCAGCAACAATTGGTAGTATTGATATTACACAATTTGTTTATTCATTCACTTTTTAATGGTCATTTGTATTGTTTCCTTTTTTTTGACTATTTCAAATAAAGCTGCCAGAACACTTTTTATGTCCAAAACTTTGTGAAGATACATTCTTTCATTACTCTAGAGTAAACACATAGAAGTAGCATGACTGAGTGACTTGTTATATATCTGTTGAAATTTTTCAGAAACATTGTTTTCTGACTGGTTATACCATTTTACATTGCCACCAGCAGTCATGAGAATATATATATGATATTAATCATCATCATAGTTTGGGAGTCAGGGACAATCCCATGTGAATGTTCATAAGTATGCATTTATCACTTTAGATGTGATTACTCTTTGACCAGAGTTATTTTAAAAAGTGCATTTTAAAATTTTCATATATATGATTTTTTCTTAATTATGTGATTATCGTTAATATTTTGCCATTATTATGCTCCCCATATATTGCTTCATGTCAATATGCTTATTAAGGTGTTTAAATTACTCTTTTACTGAGAAATTGTGTTTTACCTTAGTATATTTTTCAATTTTTAGTTTTCATGAGACAATGAAACATACACATGCACGCTCACTTCTTGCCATTTCTGATAGCTTTACTGCTTTATATAGAGTATTTAAAAGCTTCTGATTATAAAACAAGTAATGAGCCACTTTCAAAAAATAATATATACCAGAAACAATGAGGTATTTTAAAAATAAATGTGTTTTCTGACAAGATTTGTCTTTTGTCATATGCATAGATACTATTATATTAGTAGACAATTCTGACTGACTTTTTTTTGGCAAATCAATCAATATATGTTCTACAATTGGAGAAAATATTCTTATAAAACTTGAGAAAACAATATTTAAATAATATTAGACAGCCAAGTTATATTTTCTATCTCAGATCATTTTTTTTCATGTTTTAATTAGAGAAGTATGATGAAAAAGTTAAAAATGAAATAACTTTAAGGATGTAATTACAAATAAAAATTATATTAATCAATAATGATTAATCTTAAAAAGGCACTTATATTTGAAGTATTGTGAATAACAACATGCATATTTCAATACACTCAAATATATTAAAATATTACTACAGAACATTCAAAATTGAAAATTAAGCAATGTTATGAAAATACCTTTATAGAAAATGTCACTGAAGTATAGAATGGATTTTAAGAGGAATAATAACATAATGTCTAGCTTAGTCCTCCACACTAGACCCACATACAGTTTTTCAAATACTTAAATTAATTGTTAACATTAAGAACTAGTATAAGCCGGGCTCGGTAACTCAGCCTGTAATCCCGCGCCTTGGGAGACTGAGGTGAGTGGATTGCCTGAGCCTGAGGGTTCAAAACCCGCCTGGGCAACTTGGCGAGACCTCATCTCTACAATAAAAAAAAAATGAGCCAGGCGTGGTAGCATGCGCCTGTAGTTCCAGCTACTTGGAAGGTTGAGGCAGAAGGATCGCCGGAGCCCAGCAGTGACAGAGTGACAGAGTGAGACTCCAACTCAAAAAAAAAGAACTAGTATATTTCACAACATTAAAACTATCTGTGATGCTGAAAAGTGGCCCCCAATGCAGTCTGCCTTTAAGTTTTTTTTTTTCCTTAAGGCCTAAATTCAAGATACTCAACTATGGAGACTCCTATTTTTAGTCCTAGAAGTACCACACAGTGAATGGAGGTAATTGGAGAAGCTGCAGGATGCCATGGCATATTTTAAGCCTTTGAGGGGAGCTGCAATGCTTGACATCTGTCAGACACCATACAAAAACTAGCTCTAGAGAATTTGCAGTTTTAGTAATATATTCAGCCACAGTGCTTTTGTTCACATCACATCAATGCAAAACTGATTTTGACAGTTGCTGTGGTAAAATGAAACAGTGCAAAAATGATTGTGGACTAAAGGAGGTTGGTAGTTGCCCAGTGTAGTTCTAAGGTTTGGGAAGTTGTGCTTCACCCAGTAAAGGAACATACCCCATTAGTAAGTAGTTCTGATTAAAACTATTATCGATATACGTCTTTTGTTTAAACATATTCTAGCTACGTTGTCCAACTAGGCAATTCATAATGCTGGGATTCTAGTAGAGCATACAGAAAAGACTAATGAAGATATGAATTTCTTAATATTTCTACAGAATAATAGATCTCCAAAAACAATGTCTAATAAAATATAACTATATTCATTAGTTTTCTCTTAACTATTCCCTGTTTAGCTTGAGCATTCCCTGATAATTTTAAGTTATTACATCCAAGTTCATTCTAATAAGTCAATCTGTGTCTATCCATTCCTCTGACAGTCCATTATTTTTTCTGTGTATTGAGTTGTATCTTGGCAAAGGAGGCCCACATAAAATTGTACCATGGGGAGGGGACATGGTGTTATACTATTTGTGTGTAATGGCAAATATATGGTTATGACATAGATATCTGATAACAGGAAAGCAACTTTTCTCCAATATCGAAATTTCAGAATTTCTGCCAGCATCTGGATTCTAGAATTTCCACTGTAATTTAGTTGTGTATATATCTATATATGTACATATATATGGATAGATTTTGTGTGTACTAAAATTTTCATTCTAGTGCATTCTCTATAAACATACTGGAATTTGGTCTTGGCAACATAGATTTACATAACACTAGAACATTCTGAGAGACAAGTTCTACTCTATGAAGTAAAATAAATCCTACAATTTATACTTGCACGTATTTAAGTGCATATAATACTGCAAGCAATACTTTTTATAAACAAGAGAGTGAACATTTATATTTTTATAACAGTTATTATTTGCAATGCAATAAAGCAATTTTCTTCTTAATGCTTATTTCTTCTTTCAAAAAAGAGAAAATTAACTCTGTAGAATAATCCAAATAAAAATAATTTGTCAAAATACACACAAGTATAAAATATGTTCTCTTAACAGTCTTCCCTTTAATGATTTTCTTTTACTGAAATTTAAAATTTAGCTATAATAAAGAACATAATTCACCTTGAAGTTATTAGCATTTATAACTTACATTATTTATGTAAAAATACTTCATGTATGAGATTATTCATGCTTTGAGTACAAAGAAGCATTTATTTAGTCTATTCAAATGTGAACACTCTTTTTGAATAGTTATATGTACAATAGTTTATGAATATTTATAGACTCTTAAGTAAAGAAACACTTAGCATTCTGAATTTTATGATCCCAGTTTTGTTAACAGTTCAAAAGTTTCTTGTTCTTCTTTGAGAGAGCTAGGCTCTGATCTATTTTTGAATGATTGGGTAAAATAGCATATTCATTTTTAAGCAAATAAGAAATTTTTGCAAATAAAACATAGGCTGCTCTGGTTGTATCACTAAGTCTCCCTAACTCTGAAAAATACACTGTTTAAATGTTTATTCTGCAGAGTTTTTTTAAAATTAATTTTTATATTTCTTCTCAGATTCTCGCATCTCATAAAAGCTCTTACAAATTTCTTAGAGAATCCAGAAGTGCTAGATGCTTATTATAAACTTCAAAAGAAATATGAACACAATCAGGTTACAAACAAGTAAAAAAAATATTAAAAGTAGAATATTAAAGTGTATTCTTTCAGACTTTTAATTTGTTAAATACCTCGGTTCATAACACTGATAATAGTTTCCTGCATGCTAGTGCCTGGGAATAATTTTCAGAGGCTTTAATATTTACTGTTCTGAAAGAACGGCTTTAACAAATTATAAAGAATTTTCATCAGAAGAAGTGTTTGCATTAATTTGTACCAACATTTGAGCTCATTTATCTATTTAAGCACTAAGAAACTTTTAAATTAAAAAAATAAAAAATGTTGACTTTTTTTTTTGTCTTGTCTGTACTGTGCTGCTGGGCATTATCATACATGGAAAAAGTTTTACCTGTCCTAGATTTTTCTTTATTAAAAACTTATGAAATATTAAGAACTGAATTATTTCCAGTTATTAGAGCATATTTGTTTCAAAAGTAAAGATACATATATAATAGGGAAAAGAAAGTTTAATATAGAATCTTTTAAAAATTGAATATAAAATTTGCACTTATTGGATAATCTGTTTTGTCATATATTTCTTAGCTTTGCTTTTATCTAATAAAGTTTTATTACCACTTTCTACCATAATTTACTTCATTCAACACTGATGAGTAGATACTAAAAGAACATGTGAAATAAAATTCAACATATATGGAGCTATGTTTATCTTAATGACTATCAATTATATAATATAATTATCAGGAATAACTGAATACCCTGTATTATTTTTTTATTTAATTTTTACTTTAAAGATGGGTATAATTCAGGGTTAGATATACAAAAATTATTGCACATATAAGTTTGAGTCTCACTTTGGTCTCCACTTCACCTGGTTTGAGATCAGGTACGCTTAATGCTGAAGTGTGACCCCATCCCCTAGTAGTTTCCCACTACTACCAATCCCTTTCTTACAGTATTATTATAATTGCTCAGGGTCCACTTATGAGTGAGAGCATATGGTACTCAGTTACTTGTTTCTGTAATAGATCACTGAGTATTATCAACTCTAAACCTATCCAAGTTGTTGCGAAGTTCATAATTTTGTCCTTCTTTATGGCTATGTAATATTCCATTGTATATATGTACCACTTCTGAGGGGCAGCATGATTGGTTCCATATTTTTATTTTGGAAATAATGCTGTAATAAACATGCATATGCAGGTATATCTTTTTCATAGAGTGATTTGAGTTCCTCCAGGTGTCATCACAGAAGGGAGATTGCAGGGTCACATGGAAGGTAGATTTTTAGATCTTTTAGGAATCACCACATTGTTTTCCAGAGGTTGTACTAGTTTACACTCCCACCAACGGTGTAGAAGTATTCCCTTTTCCCCACATCCTCTCCAGCATCTGTTTTTTTTAATATATTTTTTGAGTTATTGGTGATGGCCATCTTGACTGGAGTTAGGTGATATCTCAGTGTAGTTGCAATTTGTATTTATTTGAAGATCAGCAAGGCTGAGCATTTTTTCCATGTATCTGTTGATTGCTCATATATCTTCTATTGAGAAGTGTCTATTCATGTATTTTGCCTACTTTGTAATGGGGCTGTGTTTTTCTTTCCAGCACATTTGAGTTCCTTGTAGATCCTAGATGTTAGGACTTTGTCAGACGTACAGTTAACAAATATTTTTTCCCAATCTGTGAGCTGTCTCCTCACTCTCTTGATGGTTTATTTGGTTTTGCAGAAGATTGTCAGTTTGATGAAGTCCAACTTGTCTATTTTCTCTCTTATGGTGTGGGCATTTGGGGTTTGATCAGGAATTGATTGCCAGTTCCAATTTCCATAAGGGTGTCTCCTGCATTTTCTAAGGTTCTTATAGTTTGAGGTTTTACATTTAGGTTTGATCCACTTAGAGTTGATTTTTGTGTATAGATTTTTGTGTATAGAATAGGGGTCTTGCTTTAATCTCGTGCATGTGGTCAGCCAGTTTTCCCAGCACCATTTACTGAATAAATTCTCCTCTTCCCAGTGGTTGTTAGGGGAGGCTTTGTTGAAGATGAGTTGGTTGAGAAATTGAGGTTTTGCTTCCAGACTGTACCATTGTTCTGTATGCCTAGTCTTGTACCAGTTCTAGGCTTTCTTGATTATTGTAGTCTTATAGTAAAGTTTAAAATCTGAAAGTGTGATACTTCCTACTTTATTTCTTTTGCTGAGGATGGTTTTGGTTATTTGTGGTCATTTATGTTTCCATAAGAATTCCTGTGTTGTTTCCAGGTCTGTGAAGAATGATGATGGTAATTTGATGGGTACTGCATTAAATCTGTAGATTGACTTGAGGAGGATGAACATCTTAGCTATGCTGATTCTTCCAATTCATGAACATGAAATATTTTTCCATTTGTTTCTGTCATCTTTGATTTCTTTGAATATTTTATGGTTTTCATTGTAATGGATTTTCACATCTCTCACTAGGAAGATGCCAAGGCATTTCATCCTTTTTTTTTTTTGATTGCTATTGTGAATGGGATTGTGCTTTTTATTTGGTTTGCCACCTATATGTTTGTATATAAGAATGCAACTGTTTTTTACACATTGATTTTGTACCCTGAGACTTTGCCAAAGTCATTTTTCAGTGCAAGAAGATTTTTAACAGATTCTCTTGGATTTTTGAGATATAGAATCATGTCATCAGCAAAGAGGGATAACTTGACTTCCTCTTTTTCTGTTTGGATACCTCTGATTTTCTACTCTTGTCTGATTGCTCTAGCTAAGACTTCCAATACTGTATTGAACAGGAGGGGCAAAGGTGAGCAACCTTGTCTTTTTCCAGTTTTCATGGGAAATGCTTCCAATTTTTGTCCATTTAGCAAGATGTTGACTTGAATTTATCATGGATGGTTCTTACTATTTTGAGGTATATTCCCTGTATGCCTAGGTGCCCAAGGATTTTTATCAAGAAGGGATGCTGGATTTTATCAAAAGCTTTTTTCTGTGTCTCATGACATAATCATGTGATTCCTATTTTTACATCTGTTGATGTATTTAATTACATTTATGTTTTTGCAGATGTTGGACTAGACATGCATCTGAGAATGAAGCCTACTTGGTCATGGAGGATGATTTTATATGTGTTGTTGGATCTGGTTTGCTAGACTCTTATTGAGTCAAATATCCTGTATTCCTAACCAATTGTGAGCAACAGCAAAAGAAAAATCACAAAAACAGTATTTTGAGACACATTTGTTAAGGCACTCCCTTTAAACTTATATGCAGTTTTTATCAGTCTTTTAAAATAGGGGAATATGAGCCTAATAGTTCCTGTAAGTTAAAGTTTTTCTTTTAGTCTAATTTTTATTTATTTATTTATTTATTTTTGAGTTGGAGTCTCACTCTGTCACCCAGACTGGAGTGCAGCGGCCGCTCCCGGCCACCGCAGCCTCGACCTGCTGGGCTCCGGCGATCCTTCCGCCTCAGCCTTCCAAGTAGCTGGTATTACAGGCGCGCACTACCACACCAGGCGAATTTTTTTTTTTTTTTTTTTGATTTGTTGTAGAGATGAGGTCTCACCAAGTTGCCCAGGCGGGTCTCGAACTCGCAGGCTCAGGCAATTCACTCACCTCAGCCTCCCAAGGAGCGGGATTACCGGCTGAGCCATTGAGCCCGGCTAATTTTTAAACATAGTAACATTATTTCATAGTTTTCTGAAGATATTAAGAATTTAGTGCTGCTTTTGTTCTCTTAATTAAGTGTTACATTTCTCTCAAGGGCAAGTTTTTCAATTAGGAAAAACTTTACCCTTAAGCTTATTATCTATTTAGTATAGAACATTTCAATTTTAATTTTGCTAATCAGTGCTTTTGGAAAGATCCCTCAAATCCTTTTCAACTGTACAAGGTTATCTAATACAACTTGCTTTCTCTATGCTAATATTTTATTGGCCTTTCTATTATTAAGGTTCAAATTTGTAAAATGTCCTTAGGATTCTTGGACCTTTCTATTTTAATTCCAAAGATTTGTTTATACCTTTTATTGCATTGTATTAATAATACAATTTTTCACTATGCTTTTTAGATTTGAAAGATCAAAATTGCTGTCTAATAAATATTTAGGACTTAGTCCTATTAGTTTGTTGCATTAAAATAATTTAAATATTTGGAAGTTAGTGATGTCATCATAACCCACGAAACCCTAGTTTGAATGGGATTCTAGTGGACACTCAACTTAAGAGGACCTCTCTCATGATCTGTGATGTGGCTTGGCACAAAACAATGAGAACTCCAAATAAGATCAAGAGAATGAGAGACTTAGCAGAGCATTGTTTGAAATGATGATGCTGGTATACACAATGAGAGAGAGAGATTAAATATCCAAGTATTAATACTAGAACTATGAGTGTGACTTTAGGTTAATTTTTTAAAGTAATACGAATGCATACTTTCTCCTAGTCAACAAAAATGTCTAGCATAAAACTTGAATAAATGACCATAACTGAGCAGCCTATAGTGAAAAAATAAATAACTGGATTTCAGCACTATTAATAGGATCAAAGAGAGAAAATACATAGTTGAAGATAGAAAGGAATCTCAAAAAAGGCATGGTATACAGTAAATTTCTTGTTTCTTTTCTGTAACTTTATTATAGTAAGAATGTTTTACCTGAGGGCAAGATTTTTCTCCTGTGTTGTTTTATAGTTTATCTTGTGTAATTTAATAATGCCTTTCATTTTTCTTTTTCTTCTAAATCTGCCCTAATCTCTTCCCTATTTTCATACTTCAATAAACATTTTTTGATCCTACTAAGCATTAAACTATATGTGTAGTAAGAGAAACTGCCGTGGCCCACTCGGCTGCCTTGAGGGTCCGAGAGAGAGCTGCGAGAGATTAAGAAAGACACAGACATAGCCGGGCTCGGTGGCTCAGCCTGTAATCCCGCGCCTTTGGGAGGTTGAGGTGAGTGGATTGCCTGAGCCCGCGGGTTCGAGACCGGCCTG
>NW_007248079.1:454099-472227 GCF_000164805.1 Carlito syrichta | reverse complement strand
TGGCTACTTGGAAGGCTGAGGCGGAAGGATCGCCGGAGCCCAGCAGGTCGAGGCTGCGGAGGCCGGGAGCGGCCACTGCACTCCAGTCTGGGTGACAGAGTGAGACTCCAACTCAAAAAAAAAAAAAAGAAAGACACAGACACAAAGACATAAAGAAAACCTGGGGCCAGGTGGGACACTTTCCTCTGATGGAGGAGAAGTGACCCCAAACTAGCTCAGCAAGTTTATTTTATAATCAAGCACAAGGGAAGTTGGAAGGGATTCAAGGTCTGTGAGGTAGCCATAACGGAATTATGTTGCTACCTAAAATGCGAGCTGTTCTGTGGTTATCTTGTTGTAGTTAAGGCTTTACCTGTACTATGTGCACCCAGATGTGTGGGCATCTGAGACACCATTTCGTGTAGCAGACTGCATCCCTCACAGTCTGATTTTGGCTAGGATACAGAGCTTCCAAGCGAGACCTTGTCTACAAGCTTGGGGCTATTAAGAAAGACCTTGCCTTCCCTTGGGCCTTTACTCAAGGCCTGCTACAGTGACAGTGCTCATCTGCTCCCCTCATCACATCCACTCCCTACAAGGAACAGGATTTTTTATAATTGCTTCCATCTTCAAAGAATTTATACTCCAGTATGGAGGCAGACTAAATACATTTAAAACATATATATGGGATATTAGGGAAGAACATTTCATCTTACTTTTCATGTTTTCATACAGAGAATCTCATTAGATGAATGCTATCAACTTAATCCATTTGTGACATTTGTTCTTATATAGCTTACCTGATTAGAGAACTTGGGAGGTAGAAATTGGCTCACTTAGCTCAGATATTTTCTTTTTTTTTCTTTTTAGTTTGAGATATAAATGGAGAGTGCATGAATTCTCTACAACTTCACTTTAAGTTTTACAGAACTAATTTCTGTAGGAAAGGAACTTCAATTGATCATAAGTCATTGAATGTTTAATACAGGGACAAACATTTGCTAATATGCTCAGAATTATAGAATATACTATGCTCTACTTTATCCCTATGCGTATTTCTAATTATCTCTTGAACAGAAAAGAACAGATAATATCTACTAATCTTTTTACATTCTTAAAAAAAAACAGTAAATATTTTAATGTGACCAATGATCCATTTTGATGTCACGTTTTTGTTGCAGATATATAGAATAGATATCACCACTCTAATCATCTTTATGTTTAAGTTATGTCCATTCTGAGCTTTTTCTCAGGGAGCCTCACATGTGCATTTATGTTCTTTCTCATTCAACTGGCTTTGCAAAATTGCCGTAATTCTGGCACTTTCAATCTTTTTTTAAATTCTTGTTTCTCTGTTGATGATCAGTTTATCAAAAGTCACCATTTTTAAATCAACATTAATACAGTAACTATAAGTAACATTATTTATTGCAGATTTATTGTAAGATAAAGACACCCACTTTTGGAAACAGCAAAATAGGTATTTTAAAATTAACATTTTCTAGAGATAAACTAGAAATAGAACTGAACCACATATTTAAAACTCAACTGTTCTGAAGTGTCATAGAGATAACAGATTAGAAATGAAAGATAGTCAAGAATTATGTGCAAGGATCCAACAGAGCTCAGAAACTCAAGAAAATGGACCACATTTTTTTCTGAGAGCATCTTCCTACTTTAGAAAGGCAACAGAGAGAAAGAGAGACTGAGTGACACTTTGGAGATTCTAAGGACTAGGAAGAAAGGAATATAAACTCGTGAATTATAAGGAAGTGATAACCCTTAGGTAAACACTTTGCTGCATATTAGGATTTAAAAGCGATCCTTCCTAGTTAAGAGGGTGAATTAGAAAGTAGATCAATTGTGATAAATCCTACTTCCTAAAACCAGATTGAGTGCCGGTGTCCTCTGATGGAAGTAAACATAAACTCCAAGAAAAATAAAACTGTCTTAGGTTTTCGAGTATTTGTGTGAAAACTTTTGCAAATATAGTTTCCAACAAAGTTGATTGAAGAGAGCACTAGTTTGCAGAAAGAGCAAGAAAAATAAATGTGTAGAATGAAGCATAGAAAGGCAAAAAAAAAGACAAGTAAGATAAGACATAAATATATACTTGTCTAGGATATATTTAATATAAGATGATGAAGGAGAAGATAGAGAAGCAATATTAGAACATATAATAGTGTGTACTTTAAAAGAAATAGCACAGAATAACTCTGTTATGCCAAATCCAAGCAAGATAAAGAAAATAATTTTATACCTAAAAATAGCATAGTAAAATTACTGAAAAACAAAAAAAATTAATAAACAAACAATAAGTCAAAATAAAAAAGATAACTTCTTCAAGGGAATATCAATTAATAAAAACTAATGTTAGGCATAGTAGTGTGAACCTGTAGTCCTGGGTACTTTGGAGACCCAGGTGGAGCAGTCCAGGACTTTAAGTTTAGTCTGAGCAATATAGTGATGACTGACTTAATTACAATGAAAAAATAAGTGAATAAATACTGATTTCTCTACATTAGTAATAAGATTGGTAGACTATAGAATAGCTTAACTTTTAACATTTTTAAAAAATCAGGTGTACAAAAATATTGCCAACCTAGGAATTGATACCAAGTAACATACAGCATTCCTACATTAAAACTATATATAAATGCATATATAATATATATTATATAGAGAGATAAACAAACAAATGTAAGAAATTACTACCTGTTGAATAATACTAAAGAAAATACTAAAGACTGTCATTTAAAGAATATATACTTGTGTGTGTGTGTGTGTGTGTGTGTGTGTGTGTGTGTGTGTGTGTGTGTGTATCCTAAAGGAAAAAAAGGGAGTTCCAGTAAGATGGTGACGGCACAGGTGGGGCTGTGAGATTCTCCAAAAGTGAGTTCCCATAAAGACTCTTGCTCCCTCCCCAGCTACCCTGTCTCACCCAGCCCCAAGCCGCCCACCGTTGCCTGTGGAGACCCTCAGATACCGCCTTGTGGAGATCTGGGTTCCCTTGCTGGCTACACTGATCGGCACAGCAGCCAGTCACTGCCAGCTCCCTCCCTGGCTGGACGCCCAGTCCAGTCTCAGGTCATGGCAGCCCATGGAGGCCCTCAAGGCCCACCTCTCAGAACTGCAGTCTCCATCACTGGCTGAAGTGCTCCATGTGCAGCCCAAAGCCCCTGCCGGTGCTTGCCCCTTGGAGTTCTGGGTCCCCGCCCTGGGTGAGTCGCCCAGCCCCATCTCAAGCTGCTGTCACCCAGGGTGGCCGTAGCACCCAACCCTCAAAGCTGCAGGCTCCGTTCCTCCTGGGGCGCCCCACCAGGCTGAAAGCCGCCACTGCCCATGCAGGCCCCCAGGGCCTGCCTTGGAGCTCTATGCCCCCGCCTGGGCTGAAGCACTCAGCCCCACCTTGAACTGCTGCCCCCTCAGAGGCCCCTGGTGCCCATGCCTTGGAGCTCTGGGCCCCGTCTGAACTGAAGCACCCACCCCTACCTTGAGCTGCCACCCCCTGCGGAGGTCCCCAGCATCTGTGCCCAGGCATCTCCAAACTCCAGGCCCCTATCCAGGCACTTTGGACCTCCAGTCCCCACCCTGGTTGAAGCACCCAGCTCTGCCTTGATCTGCCACTGCACATAGAGTCCCTACACACCCACCCCTCAGAGCTATGGACTTCTCCCCTGACTGAAGTGCACCACCAGGCCCCAAGCCTCTACCACCCAGGGAGATCCAAGACTCCTTCCCCATGGAACTCCGGGGACCCTTGGTGGCCACATCGCCCCACCCCCTAGCCACCCTGTCTACTACACTGACCAGCAACATCCAGCAGTCTCACAATCCACCCTCCCCAACTTGCCCATGACTACAAGCAGGACCAGGCAGAGACCTGCAGTGACTCACCCACCCAACTCTGCCTAACCTCTAACTTGGGAGCTAAGACCTCATGGCTATGTATGGGAACTGTACATCTTAAGGAGGTTGGTCAGCTTGTGTGTCTGTATGATTATATGACCCCAGTTTGCTTGTTTTTGTCACTGATTTTGTTTGTTTGATTGTTTGTTTTTATTTTTGTTTTCTCATACTCATCTGTCTGCAGGTCTATTTTCATTTATTAGTGGGTACCTCTGTCTGTTCTCCCTTTTACTCTCCTGTCTCCATCTTCAACTTCCCCATCTCCCTGTTCCATGTCTTTCCCTTTTCTTACATCATTTTACTTCCTGGGAGCAACCCAATACTACCACTTCATGATCAGATTACAAGGCAGTGGGAAGCAAGATCCAGCATATCCATACACCTGTCAGTGGATATTGGGATCTGCAGATAAATTGTGAATTACAGTTCCCCCTCAAATAAATCTCAAAGCTGCAAAAGGTATAACCCTCAACCTACAGTCCAGCCTCAGAATTGAAAAAAGTCAGAAGATTCACATAAGTAAGAATAGGAGATTGAGCAAACAGAAGCAAAAAACAACCCTGCCACCCTTGAACAACAGATTTAAAGAAGACAGAGGGAGAAAAAAATAAAAAGGAAAAAGTGGGGAGGCAAATCTGCACAAATGAAGAAAAATCAAAAGAAGAATGCAGGTCTCACACAGACCCCTGGGGGATCAGATATTGAGGAAACAGACTTCAGAATGCAAACAATGAAGAGGTCCCAGAATGACTGGTCACATTCTACAATCACAGACATCAAGACATTAATAGAGAGAATAATAAGAATTGAGGAGAAACAAGAGGAAAATAGGAAGGAGTTGATAAATAAGATAATAGCAGTACTTAGCCAAGCAGAAGACAGAAACTCAGAACTTGAAGAGAAAAATGTAGAACTAAACCAAACTGTCAAAAACATAGAAAAGAAAGCTTAAAAAGACAGAATAAAACTTTCAAGAGATGAGCGATTACTTCAAGAGAACGAACCTAAGAGTAATTGGCCTTCCTGAGGCAGAAAGAGAGACAGAGACCACCCTGGAACAAACATTCCATGGAATTATTCAAGAAAACATCCCTCACCTCATTAATGATGTGAAAATTCGAACACAAGAAATTCAGAGAACCCCAGCAAGACAACAAATGAGAAAACCAACTCCTAGGCACATAATAATCCACCTGAACAAACTAGGTATAAAAGAAAAAATTCTAAAAGCAGCAAGAGTCAAAGGTCAGACTACCTACCAGGGAAGACCAATCAGAATAGCAGCAGTTTTATCTACAGGAACCCTTCAGGCTAGGAGAGCTTGGAGTTCAATATTCAAAGTTCTCAAAGATAAACAATTTCAACCAAGAATAACCTACCCAGCCAAACCAAGCTTCATCAGTGAGGGAGAATTAGAATCTTTCCCAGACATCCACTCCCTAAGAACTTATGCTGCCTCCAGATCAACCCTACAAGAAACTCTTAAGAAAGTATTAAACACAGAAGAAAAGGGAAAAAGAACCATGATGTTCTTCACAAGAGGGCAGGAAAAAGATTGAAAACACACATGAACCAACCCAAAAAACCAAAAGAAAGACAAAAAACAAACAAGTACAACAACTCTATAAGAACATATGACAAAAATAAACCCTCAGATTTCAGTAATTATCCCAAATGTGAATAGACTAAATGCAACACTGAAAAGACACAGAATGGCAAAATGAATAAAATATCATGAGGCAACAATATATTGTCTCCAAGAGACTCATTTCACCAGAAAGGACACTGACAGACTCAAAGTAAGAGAATGGGAAAAAATTTTCAGGAGAACGGAAGAGAAAAGAAAGCTGGAGTTGCAATTTTAATCTCAGACAAAATACCCTTTAAGCTATCAAAAATCAAAAAAACATGAAGAAGGTCACTATATAATGATAAAAGGTTCAATCCGTCAACAAGAAATATCCATCCTAAACATATATGCACCTAATATAGGAGCACAAATGTTTGTAAAGCAGCTTCTAGGTAAACCTAAAGAAGAGATTGATTCTAACACTATCATAGTAGGGGGCTTTAATATCCTGCTCACAACCCTGGACAGATCATCAAGACAAAAAATCAGCAAGGACATCCAGAACCTCAATGAGACTCCTGAACAAATGGATTTAATTGATACTAACAAACACTCCACCCAAAGACTACAGAATATATGTTCTACTCACCACCACATGGAAAGTACTCCAAGATTGACCATATCATTGGCCATAAATCAAATGTAAATAAATTTCATAAGAATGAAATCTTGCCATGCACCTTTTCAGACCACAGTGGAATAAAAATAAATATCAACACCAAAAAAATTTCCCCAAAACCTGCAAAGACATGGTCACTAAACAGCATGATGCTGAACAACGACTGGGTCAACACTGAAATCAAAGAGGAAATTGAAAGATTCCTGGGAACAAATGAAAATGAAGAAACATCTTACCAAAACCTCTGGGATGCCATGAAATCAGTTTCAAGAGGAGAATTTAGATCTCTATGAGCACACATCAAAAAAATGGAAAGATCACAAGTGGAGAACCTAACAAGCCACCTAAGGGAGCTGGAAAGAGAAGATCACCAATGCTAACTTTAGCAGAAGAATCAAAATCACAAAAATAAGAGCACAAATTCAGAACATAGAAGACAAAAATATTATAGAAAATATCAACAAAACAAAAAGCTTATTCTTTGAAAGAATTAACAAGATTGATGGCCCCCTAGCCAGATTGACCAAGAAAAAGGAGAAAAAACCAAAACAAACACAATCAGAAATACAAAAGATCAAATCACAACTGACCCTGAAGAAATACAAAGATTATCAGAGATTACTATGTACACCTATATGGAAATAAACTTGATAACCTAGATGAAATGGAAGACTTTCTGACATCACACAAACTACTCAAGTTGAAACAAAAAGACATTGAGACACTGAATAGACCAATAACAACCCAGGAAATTGACTCTGTCATACAAAAACTACCTACAAAAAAAAAAAAAAAAAAGTCCTGGACCAGATGGCTTTCCAGTAGAATTCTACAAAACATACAAGGAAGAACTGATACCAATCCTATTGAAAGTATTCCAGGCAATTCCAGAAAGATGGAATTCTCTCCAAATCATTTTATGAAGCTAACATTATACTGATACCCAACAAAGAAAGAGAACTACCGGCCAATATCCTTTATGAACATAGGTGCAAAAATCCTCAACAAGATTCTAACAAATTGGATCCAAAAACACATCTCAAAAATCATCCACCGTGACCAAGCAGGCTTCATCCCCAGGGTGCAAGGTTGGTTCAACATCAGCAAGACCATAAGTGTCATTAAATACATTAACAGATGTAAAAACAAGAACCATGTGATTATCTCATTAGATGCAGAAAAAGGCTATGATAAAATTCAGCATAACTTCTTGATGAAAACCCTAAAACACCTAGGCATAGAAGGAACATACCTCAAAATAGTAAATGCCATCTATGACAAACCCACAGCTAACATATTGTTAAATGGACAGAAACTAGAAACATTTCCCCTGAAAACTGGAACAAGACAAGGCTGACCACTCTCTCCCCTCTTGTTCAATATTGTGTTGGAAGTCCTAGCCCAGGCAATTAGACAAGAGAAGGAAATCAGGAGTATTCAAATAGGAAAAGAGGAAGTCAAGTTATCCTTTTTTGCTGATTATATGATCCTATACCTTGAAAATCTAAGAGAATCTGCCAAAAACCTGCAGACACTGATAAAGGACTTTGGCAAATGTCAGGGTACAAAATAAATATGCAAAGTAAGTCAGTTGCATTCTTATATAACAACTAGCAGGCAGAGACCCAAATAAAAATCACAATCTCATTCACAATAGCCTCAAAAAAATGAAATACCTCAGCAACTTCCTAACCAGAGAAATGAAAGACCTTTACAATGAGAGTTACAAAACACTGCTCAAAGAAATCCAAGAAGACACAAACAACTGGAAAAATATACCATGCTCATGGATAGGAAGAATCAACTTTGTTAAAATGTCCATCCTACCAAAGGCAATCTACAGATTCTACACAATACCCATTAAGTTACCAACATCATTCTTCTGAAATCTGGAAATGACAATACAGAAATTCATATGGAAGAATAAATGACCACAAATAGTCAAATCAATCCTTAGCAAGAGACACAAAGCAGGAGGTATCATACTTCCAGACTTCAAACTCTACTATAAAACAACAGTAATCAAAACAGCTTGATATTGGTATAAAAACAGGGTCATAGACCAATGGAACAGGGTAGAGATTCTGGAAGCAAAGCCTCAATTCCTCAACCAACTCATCTTTGACAAAGCCTCCAACAAAAACTACTGGGGAGAGGAAAACCTATTCAGTAAATGGTGCTGGGAAAACTGGATAATCACATGCAGAAGACTGAAACAGTACCCCTACCTATCACCATATACAAAAATTAACTCTAAATGGATCAAAGATCTAAACATAAAACCTCAAACTATAAGAATCTTAGAAAATGTAGGAGATACCCTTATGGAAATTGGAACTGGCAACAAATTCCTATTCAGAACCCTAAAGGCCAATACCTTAAGAAATAAGATAGACATGTGGGATATCATCAAATTAACGAGCTTCTGAAAAGCAAAAGATACCATCAAGAAAGCAGGAAGACAGCCCACAGAATGGGAAAAAAATATTTGCCAACTGTATATCTGACAAAGGCCTAACATCTAGGATCTACACGGAACTCAAATGTGCTAAAAGGAAAACAACAAACAGCCCCATTAAAAAGTGGGCAAAAAACACGTATAGAAACTTCTCAAAAGAAGATATACATACAGCCAACAGACACATGAAAAAGTGCTCAGCCTCACTCATCAACAGAGAAATGGAAATCAAAACCACATTAAGATACCACATAATCCCTGCAAGAATGGCCATTATTAATAAAACAAACGACAGATGGAGGCGAGGATGTGGAGAATACACTGCTGCATTCACACTGCTGGTGGGAATGCAGACTAGTGCAATCTCTTTGGAAGATAGTGTGGCAATTTCTGAAAGAACTAGAAATTGACCTTCCATATGACCCAGCAATTCCCCTATTGGGAATATGCTAGTTGGAACTCAAATCATTCTATGACAAAGATACCTGCACATGTATGTTTGTTGCAACTCTATTCACAATAGTAAAAACATGGAACCAACTGTGTTGCCCATCAAAGCTGGACTGGATAAAAAAAATGTGGTACATATACACAATGGAATATTATACAGACATAAAGAAGGACAAATATAGGGACTTTGAAGCAACTTGGATGGATTTGGAGTCGATCATATTCAGTGATTTATCATATAAACAAATAACTGAGTTGAAGGAAACCAAGAGCACAAGTTGACAGAGTCATTGTGTTCTTTGTTTTATGTTCAAGGAACTAAGCCTACATTTCCTTTTTCTCCCCTGGCCTTTTGGTTGCATTTCTATGGATAGCCAAACAGCACCAAGTCTGGCCTGGAACCTGCACATCCTAAGTGATTTCCTTGCTTAGCATAGATGTTAAGACATGCATAGTTTAGTCATTGATACTTTCCCTACTTGTGTGATTTAACTCAGACATGAACATATCCCGCTTGTATGGTTTCACCTTCCTTTGTGAGATTTTTGTCCTACATAAGAGGCATGCGGTAAAATAAATTGGTTGTGTCTCTTGCTCCTTGCTATCTGAGAGGGAGTTCTCCCAATCCTGCTGTTTCTCCGTCTCTTTCTTTTCTCATTCCCTCCCTCCAACTCAGGCCCTCATCAGCGGAGACTGGAACCCTGCACTGAGTTCCATATGTTCTCACTCATAAATGGACCTTGAACAGTTATAATGGTATAAGAAAGTGATTGGCAGTAGTAGAAAACAGTCAGGGAAGGGGGGTGGGATTGGCAGTTGAGGGAAACAACTAGGGGAGGGAGGGGCATACCTCATTAACAAGAGTACCTGCATGATTAATGTTTACATACCTAACCCTGAATTGCACCCACATCTCTATAATAAATAAATAAATATATATTTTAATGTAATATGAAAAAGATGAATATATAATTGTCTCTGTATGAGGATAAAAATCATTAACCTGTCTGTGTTCCCAGCCTTCTTTTTCGTTACCCTCAAAACATAAAATAAAATAAAATCCTCTCCCTTAACAAAGAAAAGAAAAAGACATAAATGTGTAAAAGTGAAAATGTGTGCTTTAATTTAAATATATATTGATAGCATAAAATAACAATGGTAATATTGTATGTACTATGAAAAGAAAATAGTGAAAATAGCAGCAAATGACCTTGGAATATGGTAGTTATTTTTCTCATGTCCTTCAATAAAGGTAAACAAGCCCATTAATGTTAGACATTTATAAAACAATCTATGTAACTGCCATTAATAGAAAACAAAAATAATGGAAAGAAGTTCTGAATAAATAGAGGAATATGACATGTACATTGACTGGAAGACAATATTGTAATTTGTGATAAATCATTCCTAGTTGAGCTATAGATTAAATTTAAATGAATTCCTAATATTTAAAAAGAAATAGCAATTTGATTTTACAGTTTACATGGAAGAGAACAAACAATGTGAGAATACAAGCTTTAACAATGACCAGGATTCAATAATAATGATAATTTGCTATGTGTATAGAAATACATAATTGAAATAAGAACAATATCCAAAATGAAGTAGTTGCTGGATGAGATTAATAGTAGATTAGATACTGGAGTAGAAAATGTTAGTGGTTTTAAAGCATTAGAAATGGAAAATATATTTAAAGCACAAATAGAATAAGACTGAAAAAAAGAGTGTGAGTTATGCGCAAAACAATAGTAAGAAAAACGTAGATGAAATGCACAATAGAGAAGTTAAAATGTTAATTCTTTGAAATGATGAATACTTTGGTAAACCCTTAGCAAGACTGATAAAGAGTAAAAACGAAGCAGAAGAATGACAAAACCTGAAAAATAATTTGCCAATAGCACATGTAAGAGAAAACATGAATTGCAATCCAATAGATGCTAAATAAATAATGCAAGAATAATGCAAATATATTTATGCTAATTAACGTGACACATGCAATGATGACAAAAATCCTTGAAAGAAACAAATTATCAGTCTAACAAATGAAGAAATGAGCATAGCTCTACATCTGTTAAAAACAATTTATTCTGTAAAACAATAAAAGTCTACTTCTTACAAAAAAGATTCATCTCAAGATGCCTTCACTGACAAATTTTTTAAAGAAATAAAATAACTGAAGAAAAAATTTATGAATATTATGCTAACACCATCAACAAAGAACATTGGAATATTTTCCAACACTCTTTATGGTGCAAAATAACACCGAAACCAAAAAGCAGCCACCTTCATTAGAGTAGGAAACAACAAGCTGATATTCCAATGACAGACTCAGACATTCTTAAAAGGGGACTGGAGTATGCCTATTTTCTTTCTTAAATTCTTTCTTCAATAATTTGTAGTTTTCAATGTACAAGTCTTTCACCTCCTTGGTTAGATCCATTTCTAAGTATTTTATTCTTTTTCCAATAGCTCATTATTATATGTACAGAAATACAACAAATTTGTGTGTGTTAATTATGTAACCTCCAACTTTGCTGAATGTTTACTAGTTCTAACAGTTTTTTGATGTAGTCTTTAGGATTTTCTACATATAAGATCATGTCATCTGCAAGCAGATATAATTTTACTTGTTTTCTAATTTGGGTGCCTTTTATTTGTTTGTTTAACTGCTGTGGCTAAGACTTCTGATACTACATTGAATAGAAGTGGAAGAGCAGACATTCGGCTTGTCATACATGAACAATATTACATTGAGGTAAAATCTTTCAATGCATATTTAGTTGAAAGTTTTTATCAGGAAAATATGCTAAATTTTGTCAAATGGATTTTCTGCACTTATCAAAATAATCATGAAGATTTTTATCCTTCATTTTATTAATATAATGTATCCTATCAATTAATTTGCATGCATACATCATTTTTGCATCCCAGGCACAAATTCAACTTGGTCATATGGTACAATTATTTGTCTGTTGAATTTGATTTGCTAGTATTTTGTTGAGAATTTTTACATCTATGCTCATCAGGGATATTAGTCCATAATTTTATTTTCTTGTATTGTCTTTGGCTTTATTGTCAGGGTAATGGAAGCCACATAAAATGAGTTTGGAAGTATTCCCTAATCTTCAATTGTTTGAAAGAGTTTAAAAAGATTTAGTTTATTTCTTCTCTAAATATTTAGTATAATTGAAATACTGAGGAAGAATGTATCCAAATGCCAAGCTAATCTAAAGATCATTTTTTGAGTAAGCGTTTTTATAGGAGAACCTCTTTCTCCATTTAACGGCAAAACTAAGACCATCTAACTTAATCCTCATCTCTGTATAATATTTTCTTCTCTAGTCTATAAAAATGTACCTTTAGTAATTCCTCTCAATTTGAACTCCTCAACTTTTTAAAATATATCTCTTCTTCTGCTAATGTCTAAATATACTTTTTTTTCCCTATTTTTAAGGGAAATTTTCATACTATAAAATGTAGGTTTTATGTGCATATTCAATACTTTTTGACAAATATACACAACTCATGTGTGGAAGATGGAATTGAATTGTAACTTTATTTGAAAAGTTTACTCTTCATCTCCAGAGATGTGTGGATGTTTGTTTGCTTTTATTATTGGCCAAGAAAAGGGCAGTAGAATTTGTGATGCTGTTAAGTCCAAAAACTTTTAGGGATTTCCCAGGGTCATCTTTATGGATAATGTACAGCTGGTACAAATAGTTAAAACTGCTTGTTTAATTAGCCATGATTATGTGGCTAAAATAAAACAAAAATTCCACTGAGAGATTCTTCTTCAAACTCTTTTGAAGACAATATTTCTATAGAAATCTTGGCAGTTTAATTTGGAGTCAGTGCATGATCACTGTGATAGTAGGGACTCTGGGGAGCTTATGCATGGTATGTCTCCCAGATCACCAATACTTTCTAGCACTCTATTCCTCTTGCTTCACAGTATTAGTTGCCTTTAAATAAAAACTGTAAGAAAATGTGTTCTGTGGAGTCTGATAATTCTTTCCAGTATCTGAAGTTGGCAAACTTTTGCAGTGTGTAACTCACACCCATCAAGATGCAGATCTGTCCCTATTGCCAGAAGGTTTCTTCTGTCTTTTCTCAGTCATTTTCCACACCTACCACCCATCACCAAGGAAACAAATGTCCTCATTTCTTTTACCATAGGAAGAGTTTGCCTATTCTAGAATCCTGACTCAAAAGTGTTTTCACATAAAAATATCTGCTGGCAATGTGCTTGCATTTCCACAATAACAAAATGCATGAAGAAATGTTCCATTGTATAGATCACATAACAATGAGAATTCGATTTTAAAAATTTTAATAATTTAAATAGAATAAAAATGTATTAATTGTAATTAGAATAAATAAACACATAAAAGTTGGAACAACAAATATGAGGAAAATAACATGTAAAACAAGTTCTAACTTACTAAATTTAAAGTTTTAAAAGGTCACACTTAGCAGTAGTAGTATATTTAAACCAATGTGTTTAAATCTCAAAATCATAATGCAAGATTAAAACAAAATCTCTAATTTGGGAAGCATAACATTTTAAAATGCAAAATAATATGTAGTGTTATATATTGTTTTAATATAATATATAGAGTTTTTTATCATTTTCCTTGTTATACTTTATAATATTTTGAAAACTTTAAATATTTCATAAAAATAGATTGAAATATTTTATAGTAGATTATTAAAGTTTACATTACAAACATTAAAAAATAAACTATGTACATGAAATCTAGCACTATAGCATGAGACCATATCAAGCAAGTTTCATGAGAATGTAGAAAGATTTGAAATTATATAATGAAATTATAGTTTAACATGATGATATTTGTAGTTATTTTCTTGGTTGTTAACTTTGGGTGCCTATAGGAAAATATATTCTTAGGTTTTAATAAGGTAGTTGTAATTATTACGCATAAAAGTACAATGAAAACCATTCAAACAGGCAGTAGAGAAATGAATGTATTAAAATTATGCATATAAAACTATAACAGAATACCATCTGATATATTATTAATTTTGATAAACATAGGCAAAATAAATTACAAATTTAAACAAAAGAAACAAGAAGATGAAAACCGGAAAAAAAAAATCTAGCCAGCAGTATCTTGTTTAAAATCATTGCTTAAAACCAAAGAACATTGGAAAGTAGAAAACAAAAGGATGAAAAAAATATACCACACAAATAAGAGAATATATCTTTTTTTCAATACACAAGGAATATCTATAAAACCTGATCAAGCCGGGCTCGGTGGCTCAGCCTGTAATCCCACGCCTTTGGGAGGCTGAGGTGAGTAGATTGCCTGAGCCCAGGGGGTTCGAGACCCACCTGGGCAACTTGGCGAGACCTCATCTCTACAATAAAGCAAAAATTAGCCGGGTGTGGTGGTGTGCGCCTGTAGTTCCAGCTGTTGAAAGGCTGAGGCGGAAGGATCGCCGGAGCCCAGCAGGCGAGGCTGCGGTGGCCGAGAGACCGCTGCACTCCAGTCTGGGCGACAGAGTGAGACTCCAAAAAAAAAAAAAAAAAAAAAAAAACTCTGATCAAATCATGTTTTATAGGACATTAGGGAAATTTCAAGAAACTCCAAGTAATTAATATCATGCAGATTATATTTATTGAATGAAGTGTAATAAAAATATTAATGAAACAATTACTAAAATATTTCGCTAGTAGAATATGTTCTGCTAAAAGTAATATACTATCCAACAGATTGTTGCCTATATCTTTGCTCTGAAAGTGTTGCCAGGGACTAGTAGCATTTGCTGTCTTTGGAAGCTTATCAGGAATGCAAAATTGCAGCCCTCCCCACACCACTGAAAACAGAAGCTGTAGTTCGACAAGATCCAAGAAGGCTTCTTCTGTCTTTTCTCAGTCATTTTCCACACCTACCACTTAAACGATTATAATGAATCCCCAACAGTTCTCACTTGTTGTAGTACTACTCCCAAAGTTTTTATCTAAAGAGTAGCTAGAATGATTCTTTATAACATAAATCAAAGAATGTCACCTCTCTATATAAAATTTTGCAATGGCTTTCATTTTATGTCTTTCTGGAATTTACCATGTAATATTCCTTTCTGGAATTTTCCATGTAATATTTTAAAATTGTGACAAACTATGAGTAACTGGAACTTCAGAAAGAAAACTGGAGATAAGGGGGGTTATTGCTTATTGTTACATGCCTTGCTGTGACCAATGATATATGTCACCTCTAGGTAGAAGCACTTAAGCTGAATAAATGAAATATATTTATTGTTTTCTTCCCTTGTCTGGTGACTCTAAAATTGAGTTACCAGATGGATATTTAAGTATTGGTTTCTGAGCAGTGCTTCCCTGAAAACCCACCTTAGATAAGCAGTAGTTGTAAAAATAAATAAATAGATTTACAAAGTCTTTGTCATGGTCTGCACTTTATTTCATAGACTTGTCTCCTGTTAAATCTCTAGCATCAATTTCAACCTTGCTTTTCTTTGCTCATTCTAGTCTACCTTCTTGGCCTTTACTCCTCATACAACGTATCAAGTATGTACCCGTGTAAGGGATAGGATTGCCATCTACTTACCTGTGTTAGAACAAGGAACTCATTTATGTACATGATATAAAAACTCCAATATTAGGTAAATATAATATGATCAATTTGAATAGCATGTACATATATGAGTTTATCTGTGCTAATGAAACCAGATTAAGAGAAAATTATATGGTTTTATTAATTTCTATCACTTATGAAACTAAATACATTATATATATAATTATATGTAAGGAATCCTAAAATAGTCTCCAAAATTTTACCTTAACTTCTGTTTCCTCATTCATATGATAGTTTTTGCTGCTCACATTTATCTCCAGTTATATTCTCTCTGAATCTTTTATGGGCTTAGACTTCCCTCTATTTTAGTTAAGTACAGTATTACCCCCTTACTCAGGGGAATATATTCCAAAATCCCAGTGGATGCTGGAAACCATGTTTAGTACTGAATCTTATTACACTGTTTTTGTTCTTTTCTATACAAACATACCTACATATGGCTCAATTTATAAATTAGGCATAGTAAGTGATTAACAATAACTAATAATAAAACAGAACAACTATAGCATTGTATTATAATAAAAGTTATGTGAATGCACCCTCTCTCTCTCTCTCTCTCTCATTCTCTCACAATCTTTTTTTTACTGCCTTCTTCCTTCTTGTGATGATATGAGATAATGCTATCTCATATCATCACTACGTGGTGACATAAAGTGAGGTGGTTGACTGTGGCTATTATTAACTTTTGCAGTTTGAGGTGCAACAACAAAACAAGTAAAGATTTCTTTTATTTTCCCAATTTCATGGAAAGAAGATTTGTTCTTACCACAGATCTAGCAAACTTCGCATATTTTTTTTTCTTTATTGAGTTAAGAAGTATTACCCTTTCACTTAAAGGAAACACTCTATGGCTTATCTTTAAGTAATGCTGGCTGAATTGCCAGCATCACTACTCTTGTACCTTGGTGCCATTATTAAGTAAAATAAGGGTTACTCAAACAGAAACACTGCGATATTGGGTCAGTTGATCAAATAACTGAGAGGGTGGCTAACTGACTAACAGGAAGCGAGTGTATACAGACAGCATAGAAATGCTGGACAGAGGGAGAATTCACGTGCCAGACAGGGCGGCATGGAATGCCACAAGATTTTGTTACATAATTCAGAACTTGTGAATTATTTATCCTGGAATTTTCCATGTAATATTTAAAAATTGCCATAGACCATAAGTAACTGGAACTTCAGAAAGAAAACTAGAGATGAGAGGTACTGCTTATTGCTACATGTCTTGCTGTGACCAATGATATGTGTCACTTCTAGATAGAAGCACTTAAGATGAATAGATGAAATATATTTATTGTTTTCTTCCCTTGTCATGGTGACTATGGAATTGAGTTAACAGATGAATATTAACTATTGGTTTCTGAGCAGTGCTTCCCTGACAACCCACATTAAAGTGTTGGGAGTAAAAAATAAAATGTTGTTTAAAAGTCACTGGGAATTTCAGATGATTATTCTAGCCTGACCAATGCATTCTGAATTTTAAAAATTGCTCTGCTCTTATATCTGTCTTCACTTCAAAATAGTATTCACTTTTCAAGTTAATAGACTGAAAAAATATGCTATGCCATAAATATTAAGTTTTATACACTGTTGATGAGCATGTCTTCAACTCTTATAAATGATGTTTAATGAATTACGATAATTTAGGAGTTTCTGGCCTCTGATAACGGGGAAGTTGTTGGTCAGATTAATCATCCCAAAGATAACAATAAAAAAATCAAGGACAAACTTTTAAAACACCTATTTTAAGGCACTGCAGAGGGACTAACAGTAAAATGACTAAAAGCAGGCAGCAACCGGAAGAAATCTACACTTGTAGGATGGGAAGTGCAATGAATGAGAATTTCAAGTGTGCGGCCATTTGCTTGGGATATTCTCTAGTTTGCTAGTGGTTGGAGTGGAAGGAAGTCATAGTCTTACTGGTTTAAGAGGTCAGGAATTAGAATCTGGGAATTGAAGGTAGTGTTGGGGTGAATCTAGAAATATCGGTACCCAACGAAGATATGAATTCTCAAATCTGAACATAAACTCTGCCTAAATCTTAGGTTGATTACTAAGAGACATGTGCCTGGAGGAGACTCCAAGTAGATAGAATTAAAAAGAAAAAAGTGGCAGATGGAAAGTAGGATAAAAATTGGAGTTTGGGTTTTTTAATTGGGTCAGAATAATTACATGAAAGGATGAAAATTGCTCTTCAGTTTAACATAGCGTAATTTGGCATCCTTAGAATAATTTGATAGAAATCACTAGAAATGAAGCAGGGCTCGGTAGCTCAGTCTGTAATCCCGCGCTTTGGGAGGTCGAGGTGAGTGGATTGCCTGAGTTCGCGGGATGGAGACCCGCCTGGGCAACTTGGAAAGAACTCATCTCTACAATAAATCAAAAATCAGCTGGGCATGGTAGTGCATGCCTGTAGTCCCAGCTACTAGGAAGGCTGAGGTGGAAGGATCGCTGGAGCCCAGCAGG
>NW_007248079.1:447710-454079 GCF_000164805.1 Carlito syrichta | reverse complement strand
GCGGCCACTGCACTCCAGTCTGGGCGACAGAGCGAGACTCCAACTCAAAAAAAAAAAAGGAAAGAAAGAAATCACTAGAAATGAAAAGAGACAAAAGCAGCTGACTAACACATCAGCAAAAAATGCAATATATATATAGAGAGAGAATATATATATTCAATACAACCTGAAGCATGACTCCTGGATATTATCTAAAGAGTAGTTAATAGACATTTTTGCTTTTCCCCGTTTACTCTAACTTTTTTCTCCCATTTTTATTTATGTTTTTTTACTCTGCCAGACACATAGTGTTTACATATATTTCCAACCCATGACCCCACCTTATTTTAGTCTAAGTTCTGCAATTAAATGTATGATATATTCAACATCCGTTTTTTCTGTCATCTTTTGTTGGGATAAATATCAGCTTGTTTTTGATTCTTGGGAAGAGCACAAGCACATAGTATTTCCTGGGTTCCGGCACATCAGAATAGTTGTCTATGACCTTGACATTTGAAGGACAATATAATGAATAAAATACTCTTGAGAGGCACTTTTTACTTAAGTAAGTTGAAAATGCTTCTCAAATGTTGTCTTACTTTCTATGGTATTTTTCAGCAATCTAATATCTGTTCAATTATCTTCCTTCATTAGGATTGCAGAAAACTTCTGATTCTTCTTAAACTACAAATTATTTTGTTGTATTCATAAGATCTAACACCTTATGACATACTCTATAATTTATTTAAAAATCATGCTCTATTTTGTGACTCCCTCCATTAGACTGCAAACTTCATTTATACTATAATTTTGTTTACTGATTAATCCCACAAATTTAGAAGAGTGACTAACATATACTGGACACTAAAAAGTATTACATAATGTGTGGTCATATATACTGCTTTGATATATTCAACCTCAATGACAACATTCAATTTGGTATCATGAGAAGTTTGCATCTCAAAACTATAAAAAGAGGAAGAATGTCTCCTAGCTGTGAACAGATATACCCTAGAATATTATTAATGCTATAGTTTCTTTTATTAACATTGGAATCTTTTGAAACTTGGGGTATATTTTTTGAGAGTTTATAGAGGTTGGAAAAGAAAAATAGCCATATTTTCAAAAATTTGAATACTTTCTTTTTTAATGTTTTATTTTTTAAAGGAAAGCGAGTTTATTAAAAGAAAAGAGGAACAGAAAGAAGACTCCTATATAGGCAGAGCAGTGTCCAAGCATCGCTGAGGTTTCAATTGGGAAATGAAAGCAAGTTTATTGAAATGGCAGAGAGCAAGCTACTACCTGACTAGTTTGGAGGAAGAACAGCCTGAATACTATTTCAATGAGGAAAAGCTCTGCAATTATAAAGTTTGACTAAAATCATCTCTCTAGCATGCTTCTAAAATAAAAGGATTTTATTTTTTAGAGTTAAAATAATTCTGGTCAAATTTTGAAATTGTATCTAAAACCCAGTCTTATTGTGTATGCCAGTCCAACTATAATTAGAAGATTTGTGTTTCTCATTGTGTCAGAACTGCTATCTAGAAAGCAAGGATAAACTTATGAATGTCTGTTCAAAACAGCAAAAATGTATTACAAGCATTGGCTCTTCAAGATGTCAGTTTGTCTGTTGAAAGTGAAACCCCAATAAATGAGTTGAATAGTAGAATCAACATAGCTGAGGGGCAATTTGGGCAGCTACACTAGACTGAATCAATGTACTCTCTGAAAGTGACTGATCAATAACCCTAGCTGGTGTAGTAACCCCCTTTACCTTCTGCTGATTTAGCTGCATAATGACAGAAAGATGATCTGGGGCAGTCTTGACATTCAATTAAGTGGAACCATGGCTATGTTTCCTGGTGGAATCTTTTCTCCCATGGGAATAAAAATAACTCATTGAACTCAATATTACAATAATAAGGAAAAAGAAAACTTCAGTGGGTTATTTACCTTTATAGTGACAGAGTTTCACCCCTCTTCACTGATGAACCTACACATTCTAGTCATGGAAGAAAGACCATTATATATTGTAGAGTAGTGGTGAAGGCATATATGGCAATAGCAGAACTGTGCCATAACCCTGAAGATTTTTTTTATTCAAGATGGTTCTATAATTGATACTTCATCAAGCCATCCCATAATTTTCCTAAAAGTTGCTTTGGGTTGATAAAACATAGGTTGCACCAGTTAATTTGTGGATGTGAACCAAATGCTGCAATTACCTTAAGACAAAAAGTGTTACTTGATAGATAGAAATGCTGTCTGAAATATTGTGACAATGGATACCACTTTCTTAAGTCTATGAGTTGTGAAGCTACAAGAAACACCATGGATATTAAGGAAGTTCTATACCTGGAACGTCTGAACATTTCTGTGAGGACAAATTATTGCTCTCTCCATGATGTAAAAAATATACAATCAGTCTATCAGCAGATGCCTGGCTGGTAACCTTCAATGTATATACTTGTCACTGGCCTCTGTTAATCACACATTAAATACTCTGCAGTCACAATAGCCATATCAATCTGGTGCAAGAATATCATGTAGTTAAGCCCATCCATAGCTTTCATCTCTGACATCATGGCCACTGTGTATATATCCAGTGAGCAAACACCAACAAGACTGGGGAAAGGAGAAGGTAGTAACATTTTCCATCTATTTATTGAGAGCATTATCCACTTTATAACCCATAATGTTCATTTAACTGATTAATGCTTTTGGATCCAGCCTGAATTAAAAACCTAATGAGTTGCAATGGATAGTAGCCAAAAAACTCACAAGAATTTTTCAAGAGGCTGGTGAAATACCCACAAGCTGCTTGGAATTCAACAGTAACTACTGATAAAAAACCCTTGATCTGCAATGCAGTTAGGGTTCCAGCTATTTTAAGGTAGCTGAATACACAGTAAGGCCAGTGAATCCCATGGTCATGAGCCTATTACTGCCACAAATTTTCTCCAAAACAGGTTTTTTGGTCTGAAGAATATGTTCTTCTGTAAGTTTAAAAATATGGAATCAGCAGAAACGTAGTGGGCAAAAAGGCAAAACAATGTCCAGATTAGTTATCAATTTCAGAAAAGAAACATTCAAGGCCCTTTCCTTAATAGAATGGATTCAGTGTAATCAACCTGCCACCAAGTGGCTCACTTTTTTCTTTGTAGGTATTGTCATATTAGGAATTTAGCTTGGCAGGTAGGACACTGTGATAAATTAAAATTTATGAAATGTGATTAACTGAAAAAAGTAGATGTTTTGCTGATCCCTATGTGAATGGTTATTTGAAATGTAACTTTAAATTCCATCTCTCAATTGGTGTCTATTTTTCCCTTCTCTTCAATCTGGGCTGATCTGTAATTTGCTCTTGGCACTGGATGTTAACAGATTGAGGATTGCTCACTTTCTTCTTTTGGAACATTTCCACCACCTTGTGAAGAAGCCCAGACTAGCCTGCAGAATGATGATTGACATGTGGCCCATTTGCCCATGTCAACTCAACCAGCAGCATGGCAACTTCTAGAAATGTGAGTGAGGCTATCCTAGATTTTTCCAAACACCAACGGACTATTCAGTTAACTAGAAATTTATCAGAGAGACAAAGAACAATAAGCCAAGTAGTTCAGATAAGAAGAAATGCCATCTAACCTACAGATCATATGCTAAGTAAATTTTAAGCCATTACGTTTTGAAGTGGTTTATTTTCATAGTAATAGGTAACTGATAAATGCATTTAAGAGTAACTAGAACCAGATCAGGAATTTTGAAAGGAAAATATTTTTGTTAAACCAGTGCATAACCTCTATCACTATTACCATGGCAACTTTACTCAAATACCACTGGAGAAAGAAACTGACCAATATTCACAGTACAAGTCATCTAGATTTTTAACAGCTTCCGCTGTTCTCCTTTAATGAGCATTAGCATGGGACAGAATCATTCTCCTGTTTTCTGATCACTTCCAAAGTTCTATCCACATATTCTCTTTTTATACTCTCTTGTCATCCATTTTGTAAACTTGTTCCTTCCAAGCCTTGACAATCTAGTTATAGCATTATTATTTGTATTAATCTAACTAATGAATCAGCATAGATCTGTACATCTAGCAAACTCTTTCCAGGCAAAGTAAGCAACCAGATACACTGCTCAAGAATACACAAACTGGGATTTCCCTTTATCACAGTCTTTCAGAGCCACCCTTGAATGCACCCATAATGTTGTCCAGTGACCCAGTGGCCCAGTTTATTGTACAAAACCTTTTCTAAAACACTTTCTCAAACAGACTGTATTAACCAATCTTCTAGCTTCTATAAATGTGATACTTAATCTTCTACTCTAAATGCGTGTACCAGACAGGTCTTATCCTGGACAACCTGGTAATATGCCTATATTAACCTGCCTTAATATGTACCCTCTTTTTTTATCCTCTCACACGCATGTTTTACAAATACAAACAAACCAATCCAAAGTACACGGTCCCAACCACTTTCCTATTTGGCCCTTAATCTGTAGGCTGCCATACACCTGCCCTAATCACCCCAGGTATAGGTACAAGACAACAAAAGCAGCCCCTATGTTCTAGAGCCTACACAAATTATTCAAACTAGCCAATCATGAGCATGCATCCCTGCTTCACCTATTTCTTGCCATGGAAACCACAACAAAGGATTTTACCACAAAGTCCCCCCTCTCTCTGTCTAGTGCTAATGCCGGTGCTTCTTTCTGTGTTGCCCGTGGCATGGAAGCATCGAGTGCCCTTTCTCTTCAAATCTGTGCTTACAACAACTGTATGTTTGGTGGCAGTCATCCTATTTGTTGGCATAGTATAATTCAATTGTTCTACTAATACATGCAACTTAAGAATATAGTCCCAAATTATTTTTTTTTCTCAATTAACTAGTCATATGAACTTCCCTATATGAGTATAGTTTTAAGGAGAGAGAAGGGAGTCATCCAGGTATATACCTTGGAAGTTTAAAAGTTTACCTACCAATGTAAATTTTTTTATACCTCGACCTGCTCAAGCCTGGTCCCATATATACCACTTTTACTTGTTGTATGCTTGGTGGGTCAGATAACAGACAGTTCAACATGACAGTTCAGGTCACATTATAGGTTAAAGGCTTAATGTCAAGCAACCAATCTCTGTCAGGGTCCAGCAAGATGACGTTTGCTTTCCAAAACACTGTGCTTCAAAATCTTGAAGCTCTGAAATGTGATTCATCTACATGGGCCTGCTAAAGATTGCCTACAGCATCCCTGTTTGTAACAGATACATAAGTACCTAGAATCTACTGCATCATATGTGCGAGTGCCAGAGCACCTATTTCATAGCCCAGACCTGCTGCATAGTTTTATCTTGTGATATAACTTGCTTGAAAATCTGTCGGGGTATATATGAATGTATATGTATATATGTGTACTTTTGTATATGTGTATATGTGTGTATATATATATATCACATGTATTATATGTAATTATATATTATATTTACATATATGCTATGTGTATTTGTGTTTGTATCTCAAAAATCCAAAAAATAACTCGAGTAAATAGCCACATTTCCCTTTTAGGAAATATAGTAAAAAATAACATTTAACATTGTAATATTATAACAGTGTCATACCTCAAGAGGACAGTCTACCTTCTGTTTATTCAAGGGAGTCTTTGCCATGAACTAGATCATGTCTGAAAATTAGTGTGAATGGTTATAACTCTTTGGGTATGATGAAATCCTGGTATGTGTTTACCATTTTAAAGAGGATTTTAATTATACAGATCAATGGAGACTTAAGTAGGACACCATCCTATTGCAGTCCTAGGGACTGCCAAAGATCTCTATGGGGACAAACAATTCTGATTATGACTCTTTGTAGCCAAAAGCTAAGTGCTGCTCCCTGACTTGCACTTTTCCAGGATTCCATCCTATCATTAAATCTGGAGAGCCCATAGTGACAATATAATTGTCTCCATCACTCCTGGATTACAGAGAACTAAACATTACCAACCAATTGTTTCACATCTTCACCAAAAGTTGGTGTTGACAATCTTTTTAATTCTAACCATTTTAGTGAGTGCTAAGTGGTATTTTGTTGTGATTTAAATTTTATCTCCCAGATAACAAATGGTATTGATCACCTTTTAATGTCATTCTTGGGCATTTTTATATCTTCTTTGGATAAACTTCAAGTCTTATGACAGTGAGGTTGTTTGTTATTATATTGCTCAGTTGTAACAATTAATTATTATTTAAGACTCTAATACATTTTAGATACATGTGCTAAAACTACTTCCTACAATTTATGAATGATCTATTCATGCAGAATATTTTTTTAATTTTGATGAAATCTAATTTATATCATCTTTTTTTTTTTTTTTTTTTTTGAGTTGGAG
>NW_007248079.1:431010-447690 GCF_000164805.1 Carlito syrichta | reverse complement strand
AGTGCAGTGGCTGCTCCCGGCCACCACAGCCTCGACCTGCTGGGCTCCGGTTATCCTTCTGCCTCAGCCTTCCAAGTAGCCAGAATTACAGGCATGCACTACCACGCCTGGTTGATTTTTTTATTTATTGTAGAGATGAGGTTTCGCCTGCCCAGGCGGGTCTTGAACCCACGGGCTCAGGCAATTCACTCACCTCAGCCTCCCAAAGGCGCAGGATTACAGGCTGAGCCACCAAGCCCGGCATTATCTTGTTATATAATTAGCGATTTTGGGGTACTGTTTAAGACCTTTGTTTCTGGCTGCACAGAGATTTTACATGTAACTGTATCTAAATAACTTTTGAGTTTAATGTGAGATAGTGGCCAGGGTTCATTTTTTCCCCATGTTTTAAAACAAATTTTTCCAGTGAAATTTGATGCAAAGACTTTCCTTTTTTGACTTGAATGTATTTTAGTGAGTTTGTCAAAAATTTATTGACTGTGTAAATATAGATCTATTTCTAGACATTCTCTTCTGTTTCACTAATCTAGCTTTCTGTTTTTGTGTCAATGTCATGTTGTCTTAATTACTATTTCTTGACAATAAATATTGACATTAGATAGTGTCTTTTATAAATTATGATTTTAACTATTCAAGATCATTTGTGGATTCTCTTGATCTTTTTGAGGGTTTTTTCTATTTTGCTAGCAAAGATCTAGAATTAACTCTAAAATTAGTTTACTCCTACAATGTCTTGCTCCTTATGAAAATGTTTTTCTGGAATGTCATGGGTCTTTTATCAGAGCTAAAATATTTTCAAGTTCTCTGTAAACTCTGGGCATTGCTCAGATAATAGTTCCCAGAAAGTTGTTCTCTACCTCATTTTTTACAAACTTCTTTAAATCAGATTAATATTTATAAAAGACTCAAAGGGACCTATAGGTGAATTTAGGGATTTTTTTCTTCATTAAGGTACCTCCTCACTAGTATTATAATCAACAAATTCCAACTGTATTAATCTCTCTGGACTCCAGTCACTTTGTCCTCAACTCAAAATAACTGCTGTATGTATGATGGCATTCTTCCTAGTGATGCCACAGTCCAGAGTATCTTGGAATCATAAGTTTTACCTAACTTGTTTTCTGATTTGTGTTTCATTTCTAATATGTTGAGAACTATTATGATGAACAAATGGTAGATGTTGCCAAATATTTTACTAGCATCTATTGAGATGATCTGAAAAACTAAGGGCTGAAATTAAGAAGTCGGGTTCTTTAAAACCTACATGTGATTTTTTTTTTGGCTTGACTATAGGCCATAGACTATAGGCAATTAATTACAAAGGCTTTACCAGACCTCACAGAAAAACTGCCTTTTCCGTATCAGATCTGTTACAAAGCCAATATACTGCAGTCTCTAAAGGGAAACAAACTCAATATCTCAGGTTCCTCAGGCAGATCGTGTTCATTACATATTTTAATTGCTAGTCAGGTTCCCTCAATCCTAGGTCTCTAGCTGAAGACTTGGATAGAAGTATTTTTTAGGAGTCTCTGCTCAGAACTCCTTACTAGGATATGGAGGAAACCCTGAAGACACTTTCCCTCTTCTGACTCAGTCCATTCAAGCTCTTCCCACTTTTACCTCCCCAGTACTCCCATCCCAGGGCCCATGTTAATGTTGGAGCCTTTTGCTCAGGTTTCTGTCAACAATAAGACAACACACACATCCGACCCTCCACTGTGCACACCATGCCATAGGGGAAAATGCAGCAGGATAGGTGGGTGTTTCTTTTGATTTTAGACTCTTATACCATCTCAGTAGCTGCTTAAAGACAACTCTTTCATTTTTAACTTGCTCTAATTGGCTACTCCAACACCTGGCAACTCAGCGCTTTCTCTACCGGCTCAATTGAGTTCTTGACACTCTTTTTTTTTTTTTTGAGTTAGAGTCTGAGCCTCGACCTGCTGGGCTCCAGCGATCCTTCCGCCTCAGCCTTCTGAGTAACTGGAACTACAGGCGTGAGCTACCATGTCCGGCTAATTTTTGATTTATTGTGGAGATGAGGTCTCGCCAAGTTGCCCAGGCGGGTCTCGAACCCTCAGGCTCAGGCATTCCACTCACCTCAGCCCCCCAAAGCGCTGGATTACAGGCTGAGCCACCAAGCCCAGCTCTTGACACTCTTTTATGTCTTTTTCTCTCACAATGTTATTTGGTTTAGGCAATCTTATTTATCTATTTTGTTGTGTGTGTGTGTGTGTGTGTGTGTGTGTGTGTGTGTGTGTGTGTGTGTGTGTGAGTGTGCATGTGTATGTGTGTTTTTCCTTTACTGAAGTTTTTGTACTTGGTTTTTTTTAATACTTTTTATTAATTGCATAGATGTAATAATTTCAGAAAATAAAGGTGCTATATAAAAGAAAAAAAAGATTAAAAATTATAAGGTCAACGAAACAGTCTTTTAACAAATTCTGTACTAATTTACATTCGTATGATTTATTACATGAGTATTCCCATCTTACTGAGCACCAAAAACTAGTGTTATTGTTTTTCTACTCTTCACCAATTCGATGACTTAGAGAAATGCAATCTTATTTGTTCATACATGTATTTTCCAGTTACACTTATGTTTAAAACCTGTTTTTGGTAACTATCCAGTTGCTTGAGTACGTTAGTGTTTTAATATTGATTTACAAACATAACAGGGCTATCTCTAACATAATAAAAAAAACACAACAACTGTCTATGTTGGCGTGTGTCTGTAGTTCTAGCTATTTCAGAAGCTGAGACAAGAGAATCATTTGAACCCTGGAATTTGAGACTGCAGTGAGCTGTAATCATGCCACCGCACTCTGACGTGGACAGCAGAGCAAGACCCCTGTCTTGAGAAAAATTTTAAAAATCTATTTGATATGAAACATATTAACATTTTTACAAATGCTTATTCCAAGGTGATCATTTATTATTTAAATTTTATGATTATTTAGAGCTAAGAAATATTGTTTTAACAAATAATTTTGCTTACTCATATAGCACATTGAAAATGTAAGTTTTAAAAAGTCTTCCTCATCTTGAGATAAGTTAAAGATATTCATATGTATGGTTTTTAAATGTGTACATTGAATTTTTAAATTATGCATTTATTTTCTTATACCAATTTTCATATTATATATTAGGATATTGGATGGTTAGATTAGACTGCATTCTCTTAATTTGTAAAAATTAATCTCCAGATTTCTCCTCTATTTTACATATGTATGTATATGCACACATACATAAATGTTTTATACTTTTTTATTTCAAAGTTTAAGATAATAAGATAATCATAAAAATACATTGAGAATTATTGTAGCTATAGAAAAAAACACTTACATTATTTTCTAGGTTTTTTAAATTAAAACTATTTTAAAAAGTTAAAAAAATTGAACAAAGAGCACTCATGCCAAAAATATTTTCCAAAGATACCTGTAGGCATCTACCAGCATTTTGAGGGATCACTGTACACTGACTGTGAACAGATGCTAACTTTGGGAGAGCCATAAGTTATTATTTGTATAATTCCTTACCACTTAAATTTACCTGTTTAAAGTGTCATGATCCAGTGTCAGCTCAAGTCTCATTTGAGTCTGAGTGGTTCGCAGAGTTAGTCTCAGAGTGGGCTCACTGAGCTCATCAACTTGACCTATGTTTTTTTTTCCCCTCCTAGTTTTGAAGTTGTAGTTGGAACAAGGATTGGCAAAGCACTCATGTTGATCCCTTGACATATGAAGTGAATGCTATTATGCTAAAAAAAGACCAAGTGAAGCCCCCAAACCTGTTTCTGTCTTCAAAATAGTAAACCAAAAGCAATATTATATTTCTGGAGAAGTTGACAAGCTCAGTGCCACATAAAACTGTATTAAAGATAAAGGGGTAAAGAATTCTATTATGTCCCTGCTGAGCTACACTATTTGGACAACAAAAATATGAGAGATCAGTGTCATCTTAGTGAATATCAGTGAGCTATCATCAATTATCCCATGTTTCAAACTATATTTACTGTTTCAAATCTGGACTCTTTACTAGAATAAGTTTGGGTGGCCTCTAGAATCTGATGAGTAGTTAGCAACATGTTGATCTTCAGTCATGCTGACTGGACTTATAAGCAGAAAGCTTTATTTATTTTTATTTCAATACTGTTAGGGGATACAAAAAGTTTTTGGTCTGGGCCATAAGAGTACCAACCACACCCACCAATGCACATTGTACTCCATAAGTAATTTTTTGGTTCCTCCACCCCTTCCCAACCTTCCCCTTCTGAGTATCCAGTGTCCATTATACCTTTCTCTATATCTTTGCATTTCATTAGTTTAGCTACTACTTATAAGTGAGAACATTCAGTGTTTGACTTTTCTGTTACTGAGTTAGTAATAGTTCACTTAGGATGATGTTCTCCAATTTGATCCAAGCTGCTGTAAGCAGAAAGTTTTGAAAACTCCAGATGTTTAATAGTACGTGTGTGCCAGAAGTTGGCAAATCAACCTGACTCCTGTTACCAACACTATAACAGTCTAAGATCCAACATTAAACAAAAATCACTTTAAGTTTTCCAGATATGAGAGAGTTAATATAGGAATTAAAGGCTTACAGAAATGTTAGAAGAGCTGTGAAAAAGAAAGGTTAGAAGAGCTGACTCTGAACAATAAACAATCCAGTAAAAATTTCAGAAAAGCCACCAAAGGTCTCAGCCAGAAGCTCGCAATAGCTGCTTGGAAACTGCTCTTGGAAACTGTTGCTTTGCTAAAGATTCCAGGTGAAACTATCACTAATTGTCTTTTTGTGCAAGAGTCAGCCATGTAGTTCCACTGTGCTCATTGAAACTGTGCTCTGAAATCTCTTATCTGCTCTTTGCCTGGCTGTGACTACCTCCAGAAAATAATGAATGACTTCTCTTACTTTTCTGTCGTCCAAAGTTTGCACAGTGTCTTTTGTTGACAAACTCTACCATGGAAACATATGGGGAAAAGGGGTTTTGGGAAATATGGAGAAGAACTTGGAAAGATGCAATAGTGATGCCAAGTTGACAACAGCCAAACATCACCAGTAGAAATCAGATTGCCTCATTTTATTAATGAGAAAATACCATAGAGCAACTTGTTCAAGTTTACATAGCTAAATGGCATATTCATTTAACTATTTGCACAATTCTCAAGATTATAACTCACTACCAACCCCCAGCATGAGACATATCTTGTTTAATGCTATGATCTAAGGAGATAATATAGTTTCAATTTAGTTTGTAAGCACTAAATAAATATTTGTTTACAAAATTAGTGATAATACAATCTTTTAATTAAAAAAAAATCCAGTGCTTTGTGTGCTCAGGAAACTTGCCTAAAAATTTTAAAGACTTTTTTCTCTATTCCTAAATGATTGTTTTTTTTTTTTTCTTCCTAAATGAGTCTGGAGCTATTCTTAGCATACACTAAAATGTGCAGATATGTCCTCTATGTCTTCTGAAGTTTCAAGTGTAAAATATATCTTTCTGCTAATTATTTTCCTTTGCCGTTTTGGCACTCTCAGTACACCTCTAAAACAGAACTGCTAGTGAAGTTTTATCCTGGTTTTTTTTTTTACACTTTTTATTCTTGTGTAATATCTTGTATAAGGTGAATTGATGGAGAGATGACTCTTCCTTTACTCCGTTATCTCATATCTTTCCTCATAAACCATTTTGTATTCCTTCAGAATTCTCTAAGAAATTTTGAAGCGTTTTATCACAATACCCTATTTAGTTTTCCATATTATTCAACTTGTTATTTAATGTCTCTGACACATTCAAAATGCGACAATCAAACATTTAATTTCAAAATAACCTACTGATCTCAGCTTGGGGATTTTATGTTCTTTCACATCTTAATTGGAAAAGGAATTCCAGATGCGAAATCTTCTTTTTTAGTAAAAGTTTATCTAAAGAATCTTCCTTTGATTTTTTAAATTCTTGCTTCTATTTTAAACTATTTAATCAGCTGAGAAACCATCAGGCTGAGGCTCTTTCTGGCGGGGAGGTTTCTTATTACTGAATCAATTTCTTAGATTGTTATTGGTCTGTTTAGGGTTTTAATTTTTTCCTGTTTCAGTCTTGGGAGGTTTTGTGATGCCAGGAATTCCTCCATTTCCTCTAGATTTTCTAGTTTATTGACATACAGATGATCATGGTAATCTCTGATTATCTTTTGTATTTCTTGGAGGTCAGTTATAACATCACCTTTTTTATTTCTGTGTTTATTTGAATTTTCTCTCTCCTTTGTTCTATTAATCTTGCCAGAGGTCTATCCATCTTATTTATCTTTTCAAAGAACCAGCATTTTGTCTTGTCATTCTTATGATTTTTTTTGTTTCTATTTCATTTTATTGTGACTTTATTTTTAAATGATGTCTGATGTCTATTTTTCTACTAATTATGAGATTGGATGGCTCTTGTCTTTCCAGCTTCCTTAGATGCAATGTTAAACTGTTTACTTGAGGTCCCTCTATTTTCTTGACATGTGCGAGCAATGCAAATAAAAATTTCAGTGAGATAGCACCTCATACTTGTCAGAAAGACTATCATTAAAAAGTAAAAAAAAAAAAATGACAAAAAGTGTTGGCAAGGATGAAGAAAAAGGAATGCTTTTACATTGTTGGTGGGAATATAAGCCAGTTCAACATTTGTGGAAAGCAGTGTGATATTTTCTCAAAGAACTAAATGTTGAACTACCACAAGACCCACTATATATACCCAGAAGAACATGAAAACTCTAAAAAGACACCTGTGCATATATACTTATTGCAGCAACATTTATAATAGCAAACATATGGAACCAACATAGATGTTCAAAAGTGGACTGAATAAAGAAAATGTAGTAAATATACATGATAGAATACTACACAGTCATAAAGAACACAATCATGCCCTTTGCTGCTACACGGGTGTTACTGGATATAATTATTCTAAGTGAATTATCACAGAAACAAAAAAAACTGAATACCACGTGTTCTCACTCATAAGAGGACCCTAAACACTGGGCACAGGAGTACAAAGGTGGGAACAACAAGGACTGGGCATTGCTAAAGGAGGGAAGGAAGAAGGAAAGGGGAATAAGAGACATTTAACCACCCATTGTGTACTATGTGCACTACCAAAAGGAGAGAGTGCTTGCCAGAAGACCAAACTTCATCTGCAAGCAGTTTACTCGTGTAGCAAATCCTCACATGTACCGTTGAATTTAAAAATAAAATAAAATAAATCACTTCATATGTCTTAGAATTGGGGGGAAATTGGAGTGTGTTTAAAAGTTGTTTTTGTCAGGTCTGGTGGTTCAGCCTGTAATTCCAGCATGTTGGGAAGCTGAGGCGAGAGGATTACCAGGGACTGGGGGTTCGAGACCAGCCTGGGCAACTTGGTGAGATCTCGTCTCTACAATAAATCTCACACACACACACACACACACACACACACACACACACACACACACACACACACACAAACTAGCTGGCATGGTGGTGTGCATCTGTAGTTGCAGCTACTTGGAAGGCTGAGTTGGAAGGCTCGCCTAAATCCAGCAGGTCAAGACTGCCATGGCCATGAGTGTGCCACTATACTCCAACCTGGACAACAGGAGTGAGACTCCAATACAAAAAAAAAAAAAAAGCTGTTTTTGTTTAATATTGTGGACAAATTATTGATTCAGTGGACTCTGCTATCAAATTTTGTAAACTCTTGTTAGAAAACTTAGGATTGATAAAATCCATAAAGTTATTGCCGTTTAATGATAAAGATTAAAGACCCAGGTGCCCATATAGACAAAGAAAGAAGAAAGCACACACACAGTCAAAACAATCATATTTGCCAATCACATTAAATTTAAAGAGGAAGTAAAAACAATTCTCTAAAGGGGTACCGACTGTGTTGACAACATTGGATCTTTATAAAACTGCATATGGGATAAGTTTTGCCTTCCCAACAAGTGTCCTATGAAACTTTTATTCTACCATCCATGTCACTTCATGTTATGAACCTAGAGAAATATTTTTGCTTTTACGTTCTCTTTAATAATCAATTTCTATTGTCAAATGCAATAGAATTGGTCATTCCTCCAAACTGATTTCTCTTATACTAACCATTGTCAAAATTGTCTGATCAATAAAATACATGAGAACTGTACAAATAAATTAATATAAATAAACAATAATATTGATTCTAGTTCTACTGTATTTTTAGGAAAATCCCTAAACAACTTTGTTTAATACTTAAATTTGGGACCACTGATTTTTTTGTTTTTAATGTTAATGTTGTTGAAATTATATCTTTTCTTTGTGTGTTTGCAGATCTGGCATCTAGTGCTGATAGAGTGCCACTCTTAGTTTTATGTCTCTTTAATGAATTCCACTGCACTTGAAAGAAGAGAGACAAATAATTCCTTGAACTATTTGTGTTAATATTGAAAGAGAAGTTGTCCCTTTTAGTAGTTTATCAGTTGCTTCTCTTTCTTAATGAACATAGACAACCTTGCCCTGTCCTTTCCATAGTTAATGCTAATCTTTAGTTTTACTTGCCATCCTATCAATAATTCCATGCCATTTGCTATAACATTAACTAAGAAAGGTGATAATGTAGAATGTTAATTTTTAAGTAGTTTTAAAAAATCTATTTTATCGTGACAATTTTTCCAGCACTGATGATATGCTTATATTTGATAGAAAACATTAAAATTATCTCTAGATTGACATGTACTCTACTAAAAGATACTTTCAAAACCTGTTGTAAATCTTCACTTTTTCTTCTGCAAAACCATAATAAATATAAGTTGCATCTCAATAATATAGAGTTGGTTAACTGAAATTCCCTTTGTATTATCTATGTCATAATTATTATATTGGTATCAATCAGAACTGGGACCCAGAAAGGTCTTGTAGATAAAAAATGATAGGAACTTTCCTGTTAGCATGGGGAAATGAGCTAGACTCTATTTGACAATCTGTTTTCTCTGTATTTCAAAATGTATATTGATATATCTTTTGAAATATATGCCAATGTTTTACTCTGTTAGGGTCTTTTCATCTCAGTGAGACCAAAAGACAACCACACAGCTAGGAGTACATAAATGTGAGAAGTGCCAGTGTAAAGCTACAAGATGAGGTTTGTCCCCATTGGGAGAATAAACTGAGTCTTGGCTATGATGATTCCTTCAATTCTTAAGATATAAGTAAAAGAGGAGAAAGTGATTGGAATAAAGTGTCCCAGTTTTCTTTCTCAGAAAAGTAAAAATAAAAGAGCTACTTTTAGTAATATATCTGGATTAAAGTGTGGTATTTTTTTAGCTTTATGCCATAAAGATAAATATGAAGCATCAGTTAAATATTAACTGTTAATAGTTGAGAAATAGGAGAGGATACTTACTTGGGTTTCTATGTATATTCCTAAGGATAATTACCACACAAAATTTCTCTCAAATACCCTTTGAAATAACATCTGGAATAGGAATTATCAAATTTAATTTATAAACAAGGATACTTGACATTTAAGTAACTTCTCCAAATTTTCAGGGCTCCTCTAAGGTCTTTCCTAGAGTAGAAAGTGCATATCAATAAGCAAATCAGAGTCAAGATTTATTTTTCTCTATTTGACTCTTTCCCAGAATGGAAAAGGGAAAAGAAACAGAAAATCATCCTTGGCGTTTTATGGGGATCATTTTAATTTGGGATAACAGTACCTGTAACATGGTGACATACATAATACAAGTTCAATACATGTAGCTCTATCAGTAGCAGTACTAAGGAGCTTTTTACAAAGGAATATTACTTTTTTGAATCTTATAATAGACTTACCTCAGTTTCCCTGAGAAAACAAGCATCCCTAAATAAGTAAATTAAAGCTTATTGAAGAGAAAGGAAGTAAATCATATTTATATTCATTAAAGTAAAATATGTGGTATTTACCCGGGCTAAATTACTGTATTTTCTGCATAATAGATACTTTATAGTTTTGTGATATGGTCTCAAATATCAGTTCTAATTGCTAGAAGAAAAACAAACACTTTTTAGTTACTTAACAAACAGCATGTGTATATACGAGGAACAGGTTTCAGGACAATTCATTGTGTCTGCTTTCAAGTCAGGAGTGAAGATCAGTGAAAAAAAACCAAGATTTTCTTACTTTTTAAGGATGGTGGATTTATTTTGTTTGAGTAGCAATGCATTTATTCATCACAATTTGTATTTTTAATTCTGGTGTACCACAAATAATTTCAGTTAACCTAAACAGATAAACTTTTATTCTGTTTTAAGAAGATGGTTATAATCAGAAGTGAGAGCAAAAATGTTTTGGATAACTTCTGAACTGTTAGAATTTTCATGTAATTTTTTTTCTCACAGATTTGATGTGACATTAATTTCTTTTCATCAGGAAACTTTTTTATTATAAAAATAAGTCTAACTTAGTTGGAAATACTGAATTTATTAAATGAGTTTTGCAATTTTTATAATTTAATATAGTTATATTTTCTTGTGAACAGAGAATGACCTGAATGATTTCTACTTTTTAGAGTTAATTAACTTATACACAATTTGATACAATACCTGATAAAAATTTAATAAAGTTTTCTAGATGTGTGAAAATGAGACGTAGTCTCTGTGTAGTTAAAAAAAAAAGCATACGCACTCTCCCTCTAGTTTATTGCCACTTCTTTCTTAATTAGATCTCTCTCTTTTTAAATGCGGTATTCCTTCATATCTATTTTATCTTTCAAGACTGGGAGAAGTAGGAATATGCAAAAATCTACTATGCTTATTACATTTTTCATTTTAAAAATTATATATTGTTATTACATATATTGTGCAGTTTCTTGGATATAACAATGTACAATGTTTATATTTTCTTTCTGGGTTGTACTTTACTAATACAAATTTAATGCCTTAAAATCAGTTATATTTTCATTAAAAACTGTTTTAAAGAATTTTCTCTGTTAAGCTATAACCAATATTTACTGAGTAAATATTTACTGAGTAAATATTGACTTCCTACTTACTAGATTCCAGTACATATGTAAATTCAAGGGAAATAGAAGAGAGAAGTGCCCTAGACAGATAGAATAGCTTGCATAAAGGCTTGCCTTGTTCCAGGAACAGGCAGATCAGCATGACTGACTTGATAGTAAGTTAGTGAGTATAAGACATTCAATCAAACAGTAGGCAGGAGCCAAATCTTATGGCTTTGAAGGCTTAGTGAAATTGGGTTTTATCTTATTATATGTGTAAAAATCCACTCTGTTTGCTATAATTTTCTAATAACTGTTGAATAATTATAGGATGCTGAAAAATAAAAAGCAAGACTATTTATCACCTAAGTAGAGTAGTTCAGAGGAGAGGAAAAGGTAGCTTGTACCAGGCTGGCTATGATATAGAATATGAAAATGAATTAATAAGTATTAGATATATTTTAAATAAAAACTTTTAGAGGTTTATTAATTATTTAGGTATAGTAGCTGAGGAAAATACAAATTGAAGTATTTATTTAAAATTCTGTGTAGATGGTGGAGTCATTTCAGGTTGAGCAAACTTAGAAATGAAATTATTTGGAAAGAAGAGTAGAACAAATGAAAATCTGAATATCTATATTAAATGACAATATGAAAGAAGCATTTGGATATGTGATATAAAGACCAACAGTGAGATCTTAATTTGTGAGTCATTGCTATATAAATAATGTGTAAATTGTAAATTTGCATAGGCATAAGGCAAGAATAGAGCACTTAGGACAAAAACAAGAATAATAAAAAATATCAACATGGATAATGGAATACAAAAACATTTACTAATTACTTATTACATGTAAGGCAATACAAGTATTTGCGTGTTTATTATGGGACTTAAGAAAGTGCTTTTTGAGAGGGACGATGGATCAAAGTGCTAGCGATGATCAGAAAAAGACCTTTTGTTTTGTTTTGTTTAACAATCTGGGAACTAAGATTTAAGGGAGAAGACAAATAAATGTAAAATTACAGTAAGGTGTCAGTGCCATGAGAAAGCTATGCAACGTACTTTGAGAACTCACAAGCAAGTTTTCTCAACTCTATGGGGGAGTTTCTGGAGAGCTTGATACTTGGTTAAGTTCTGCTGAATGGAGAAATAATAAATAATTATGTTAAAAGTAGCAAATGATATCACCCTCTTATGTCAATGATTATTTTTCCAGTATCAGTGATATGTGCAACCTGTTGTGGTCTTTACTTCACAGTACATTTTTTCCTCCAAAAAATACCTTGAAAGTGCTTAATTACAACATTTTATTAAAATACTTTAAAAATTGGGAAGAAATATTTTAAAAGGTAAAAAAAAACTTAATCTCAATGGAATGTTAATATTAGATAAATTAGTTATGTAAACTTGTAATAATACAGTAGCCACCACCATATTCTATGAAGTATGACACCTTTTTCTGTAATTATTAGAAATCTACATTATTATATAACTTTCTAATTTTCAGTTAAATGAAAGTATTTAAATGTTTAACAGTTTAGAAGACATGTATCACGAAATATTGACGATGAGTATTCCTTTGCTCTTTATTATTTATAATTAATGACATTTAGCAAATATATTAAATGATATACAGTACAATTAACAAGGACATTAAAAAGTCAGCATGCATTTTCATAGAATGTGTCTTTTGCATCTTCTACTAGATGTTTCCAGCACATTTCATTTTTTATACCCTTTGATCTACAAGACACTACTGGTGCCTTGAGATATCTCATCATAGTGAGAAGGATTCCAGAATAAGGAGCATGCCAAAATTTTTATCAATAAGATGTCACAATGTTCCAGAATATTTAAAATTTTAATATAGGAGAAAACATATATGTGATCTATGAGAAGTCTTTAAAATAGAAAATAGTCCAGATTTTTTATACTTTTTGAGTTTCTTGTACATCTAATAAATCATAATTTCTTAGAATAAATCTGACTATTTACATAGTACTAAAAAGGTTATGATAAAAATTTGGATCATATGGTCACTGAAATTAGAGACCATTAACAATTTGTAAGCAGATTGATCAGAAAGAGAGTCCACAACTTTTTTAGATGTACTATATATGTATATATGTGTATATACACACACACATATATATTTTTCCCATATTTGTAGAAAAACTAAAATCGTGTAAACCTATATATGTATGTATATGTGTGTGTTTGTGTTTGTGTGTATGTATACACACACATAGTTAAGGCAATTTTATTTATTTTTAAAAATATGACCTCAAATAATTAACATTACATTTGTCGTTTCTCAAGCTTGTACTAGAATTGGTCAGGATGTACAAGATAACTAGCAATTCTAATCTCTTCAATATACAAATGAACAAATAGAAGAGCTGAAATATTAATTTAATTACTCCTGTACACAGATATAAACTGTAGAGCAGAGAATAAGGACAAACACTTGAAATTGTTTATAACATTTCCCATCTGAATAAAGAATCATTGATTTCAAAGTAATAATACAAGTTTCAACTAGAAAGTACACTGTCAGTTATAAAAAATTAAAAGGGTGATATTTCCTAAAACATAAATTATTTCATAAATGACTAATAACATTCAATATTTATTATGAGTCTGATTGGTTCTGCTAACAATGTGCTACCATAATAAAAATTAGCTTCTACATATAGTAAATAGGGAATAATATTAGCATAACTCAGAAATTGAGTTGTTTTATATGTAGTTTAATCCTGTTTCACTGTAGTTTTAAAGCTTTCTCACAGGAAAGGATAAGCCTAAGCAGTATGAAAAAAATTAAGAATAATCTAAAACTCCTACAGAAGAGTCTTTGTTTAGTGAAAGTAGTAGTTAGTTTATTACTGCAAGAACTTTTTTTTCCTACCATGTTAAATTATTTCAGGAAGCAAAGTGTGTAGACAAGGAGAAGGTGATATTATGTCCACTATGTTAAAAACCAATGATAAAGAGTAGTACATACTCAGTATTTAAGTTTAGAATTTAAATGCTGCCAATCTCTTTTGGAGGTGAATCTCCTTAAGGACTCACAGTTAATGGAGAAAGCAGAGTTTACATCTTAAGGCTACAAGGATGTGATATACTAAGGATGTGAGTACCAGGGAAGAGTTGGCCACACTATTTATTATTTTTGTTTGGATTATTATCTTTTTAGAAATACATAGTCATAGAGGGCAAGAATTTTAAGTTATCTGCTTCTAGCTTTATTCTTTTTTCCCCATAAAACTTTTTATTTTCGTGTGCAAATTAGCAAAATGTGAGATCATTCAGAAATATCTATTTAATGTTATAGCAAAAATACTTGTACATGATTCTTAGTAAGGGGCTGAAAAATAAGAACTGTAATGCTTTATTGTACGTCAATACCAATTGAGTATACTTTCTCAGTCTTTAGCATTTTCTCACTTCTTTGAACATGCCAACTTCCTTGATGACTTTGCAGGTAATGCTGTCTCTACTGGAACAGCCATCTTCACCATTTATACCTGCCTCAAACCTTCAAGTAGCATCTTAAATGAAAGCTCTTTAAGCAAGTTTCTTCATTCTTTGCTATAGATTTTAATCACACGCACTTTAAAATCAGATTCCTTTATTAATGCTGGACTCCAACACTTATGAGATAGATAGCTGTATTTAGGCAACGCATTTAACTTCTCTCTGCTTCTATTTTCTCATATGCAAATTGAGAATAATAACAGTAATTATGTTAAGTTACTGCTGTGAATGTTCATTGATTTATACATTAAAAAAATTATAATCATCCCTGACGCATATATAAGCATTCAAAAATTTAGATTTAGATTTAGTATTAGTATTAGTGTGGGATTTTTAATATGCATCTTTATTAATTGTATCCTAAATGCACATACAAACTAGGTTGAATCAGACAGATTTCTTTTAACTTCATAGTAAGTAATAAATGTATACATCCACCCCCTACCCATTGTTGTAGTCCTTACCCTTAGGATGATACTATGAGAGTCAACAATGGGAATTTTCCTGCATGAGTGGCTAGAAATCACATATTAAGTGGTGCAGAGAATGATTCTTTTCTGCTTAAATATGGAAACTAGCTGTTCCTCTCATCACCTGAGTTTCCTTTTTACCTAGCTCCCCTTTTCTTTTCCAGTTTTTTGAAATGTGAATCGAATTTCTCCAGGAGTCTGACACTCTGTTTCTCAGCTTTTAACACTTGGAATTCTCTCCAATTTGTTCGACCTCATTCCTCATTGATATGTAAATACCTAGGAAGATAAAGCTTCAGTCTTTCCAGGCACTTTGGGACCCTAGTCTAGGGATGCAACTTTTTGAGCCTTTCCAGGAAATAAGAGAGGGTTTACTATCCTTTTACATTAGAGCAATCAACCAGACAAATGTCTTCACATCCCATGGTGCCCAAAGATGTTTCTAGAAAGCTACGTCTTTTTATAAGATCACTGAGAAACTCGGAAAGTTTTTATGTTTTTTAATAAGTAATATTAGCCTGAGCATCAATATCAGTTAGCATTTATTATATGTTTTCACACTAAACCTTTGTTTCATAACACTAACCACTATCACAGTTTTATATTTATGCTCATTGTTTTTAATCAGATGGGTATATAAAGCACAAAGTTGTTTCATATATGATTTTCTAGAAGTGTTAGATTTTACATCATGAATTTTAATGCATAATTTATCTGAATAGTCTACTTATATTGATCACTTTTTTGTTGAACTCTCTACTTAAGTGTTATACAATAGAACTTTCTGTGATCATGTAAATGTTTTATATCTGTGCAAGCCAATACAATAGCCAAGAGCCATATGGACATTGAACACTCGATATTTATCTAATACATATGGAGAACTGAATACTTAGTTTTTTTTCACTGGTTGGTGGATTCCATATTGGACTACATTGTGGATTTATGCTCCATTGATTTAATTTTTCTGTATTTCACACCAAATTCAAAATTATTGTAGTTGTGTAATTATAGTTAGGGAGATCTCCAAGACCACTTCTAGTTTCAACAAAGCTGTAGAAATGCTCACAAAACTTTTTTTTTTTTTTTTGAGTTGGAGTCTCACTCTGTCACCCAGACTGGAGTGCAGTGGCACGCTCCTGGCCACCACAGCCTCGACCTGCTGGGCTCTGGTGATCCTTCTGCCTCAACCTTCTGAGTAGCTGGAACTACAGGCACTTGCTACCATGCCCAACTAATTTTTTTGATTTATTTTAGAGAGAAGTTCTTGCCAAGTTGCCCAGGCGGGTCTCGAACCCACGGGCTAAGACAATCCACTCGTCTCAGCCTCCCAAAGTGCTGGGATTACAGGCTGAGCCACCGAGCCCGGCCACTTACAAAACTTTAAATAAAGTTTTTATACTCATGGTTTCAGTTAATTACAAAGAAAACTTAAAATAAGCAATAGGAAAAGGCTTATTGAGCAGGGTCCAGGGGAAAACCAGCACATTTCCTGTTGTCATCTCCCAGAGGAGCTGTGTTGCATCCCTTATTTCTCCCATATATGGGTGGCAATATACACGGAATACTGCCAGCCAGGAAAGCTCACATGAGCACTGGTACACAGAGTTTTTTGTTTTTTGTTTTTTGAGTTGGAGTCTCACTGTCACCCAGACTGGAGTGCAGTGGCCGCTCCCGGCCACCGCAGCCTCAACCTGCCGGG
>NW_007248079.1:404492-430837 GCF_000164805.1 Carlito syrichta | reverse complement strand
TCAGGCAATCCACTCACCTCAGCCTCCCAAAGGCGCGGGATTACAGGCTGAGCCCCCGAGTCCGGCTTGGTACACAGAGTTTTTATTGAGGGTTGATTATATAGTCATGGGTGATTTTAGTCTCCAGACCTTCCATAGTTTGAGAGATATTATATGGCTCATGGCCCATAACATAAACTACATTATTAGCATAGATGACAGTGGCATAGCCCAAGGTTCTCAGATGACCAGAGATACTCATAAGGCAGAACATTTCAAGAAGTTAGAGGTTACCCCTCAGAAAATAAGGGAAAAGGGAGAAATCTTTATATGGGCAAGGTTAATTCTTCATTACACATAGCATACATCTTGAAATATAGTAAAGTAAGCCCCAAATTATCTATCAAGATATTTTTGACATTGTTAGATCTTTGAATTTTCATATAAATCTAGAGTTTACTTTTGAATCATCATAACAAACGTTCTTCAATTTCTTGAGCAGTGATAGATAAAAGAGCGAATTGATGATGAAAGGTAAATTTTTAAAAAAACGTTTCTTCTGCCTTTACATTCAGCACCAGATTAAGCATAAAATTAGAATAGAGTTTAGAAACACTTTACCAGGGAGATAAAGTTTTACTCAGGCTTTAAATAATGACCAGTTAAAAATTATTGAGAAATAAACAAGGCATAATGATCAGAGATATGACATAAAATTACATTGAAAATTGTTGGATATAAAAGTAATCACTAGTCCTGCAACTTGTATTTTTTACTAAATTTTATTTTATGATAGAGCCGTGGGGTACAAGTAAGGATTATCTAAACAAGCAAGTTGCAGGCAGGTGAAATTTAGGGCTCCAATTGGTGCTCACTTCCCCTGGTTTAGGACCAGGTGCCTTTGTGATGCTTTGTGCTCCCAGGCCGCCCCCCCCCCCCCCCCCGCCCCTGGCAGTGTCAAGCAACTGCCTATTCTTCCCTTCTGCTAATGTGATTAATGTCCAGGTCCTACTTATGAGTAAGAACATGCGACATTCAGTTCTTTGTTTTTGTGGTCGATCACTAAGTATGATGGTCTCCAACTCCATCCAATTTGCGGCAAAGTCCATGATTTTGTTCCTCATTATGACTGCATAATTCTGTATCATGTATCTGTACCACATTTTCTTTACCCAGACCGTTTTCAATGGGCAGTAGGGTTGGTTCCATGCTTTTGCTATTGTGAAGAGTGCAGCTATAAACATGCATGTGGAGATGTCTTTTTGGTAGAACGATTTATGTTCCTCTGGGTATATTCCCAGGAGAGGAATTGCTGGATCGTATGAAAGGTCAATTTTTACTTCTTTTAGGAATCATCACACTGCTTTTCAAAGAGTGGAACTAGCTTGCATTCCCATCAACAGTGCAGAAGTATTTCCTTTTCTCTGCACTCACACCAATATCCATTATTATTATTATCTTTTTATTAATGATGGCCATTCTTACTGGAGTAAGGTGGTATCTCATTGCAGTTTTGATTTGCATTTCTCTGATGATTAGTGCACCTGAGCATTTTTTCATGTATCTGTTAGCTGCTTGTATGTCTTCTTTTGAAAGTGACTGTTGATGTCCTTTGTCCACTTTTTATTATGGTTGTTTGCATCCCCCCACTTCAGTTCATTTGAGTTCCTTATAGATCCTGGATGTTAGGTCTTTGATACATAATTGGCAGATAATTTTTTCCCCATTCTGTGGGTTTTCTCTCTATTCTCTTGATGGTTTCTTTTACTGTGCAAAAGTTTTTCAGTTTGTTAAGTTCCCACCTGTCTATCTTAGTGTTTATGGCATTCACTTTTGGGAATTTGGTCAAAAATTTGTTGCCTACTCTTATTTGCATAAGAACATTTCCTATGTTTTCTTCTATGATTCCTATAGTTTGAGGTTTTACATCTAGGTCTTCATTCCATTTAGAGTTGATTTTTGTATATGGTGATAGAGGAGGGTCCAGGTTCATTCTTCTGCATGTGGTCAGCCAGTTTTCCTAGATATGGTCTTTTCTCAGTGGTTGCTACTGGTGACTTTGTTGAAGATGGATTGGTTGAGAGACCGAGTTTTGCTTCCAGAATCTCTGTCTTAATCCATTGGTCTATGTGGCTATTCTTTACCAGCACCAGGCTGTTTTGATTACTGTAGCCTTGTAATACTATGAATTCCTGGAAGATGAATTTCTGTATTGTCATTTCAAGATCTGAGAAAAATGATGTTGGTAATCTGATGGGTATTCTCTTGAATCTGTAGCTTGCCTTGGGTAAGATGGACATCCTAATGATATTGACTCTTCCAATCTATGAACATAGAATGTTTTTCCATTTGTTTGTGTCACCTTTGATTTCTTTGAGCTGTATTTTGTAGTTATCTTTGTAAAGGTCGTTTACTTCTCTGCTTAAGTGGATGCCAAGGTTTTTCATTGTGTGTGTGTGTGTGTGTGTGTGTGTGTGTGTCTATTGTGAATGGGATTGTGTTTATTTGGGTCTCTGTTTGTTGCTAGTGTACAGAAATGCAACTGTCTCTTGCACATAGATTTTTGACTCTGAGATTTTACCAAAGTCAATTATCAGTGAAAAGCAGTTTTTGACTGATTCCATGGGTTTTTCAAGATATAAAATCATATGGTATGCAAAGAGGGATTGCCTAACTTCCTCTTTTCCTATTTGGATATCTCTGATTTTCTTCTCTTGTTGGATTTCTCTGGCTAGGACTTCCAACACTGTGTTGCACAGAAGGGATGAGATTTGGCACACTTGTTCTGTTTTAGTTCTTAGGGGGAATGCTTCCAACTTCTGCCCATTAAGCAAAATGTTGACTGTGAGTTTATCATAGATGGCTCTTATTGTTTTGTGGACCAGTTTTCAGCTTCCACTGTTAGTACCCTGTGGGTAGTAAACTGGGGAATGGGTCTCCAGTCTGCTGACTGTGGCTTACAGCCCATGTGCCTTTCCACTGAGATAGCACTTGGCTGTCTGTTGTGTTGCTCCCTCCACGTTCAGGTCCACAATCTACTCTTTCTCTACCCATAGTGAGTCACAAGTCTGGCAGAAAGCTGTCCTCATGGGGGCTGTGCTAGGTTCACTCTGTAGGTAGGTCTTCCACTCCTACAACTTGTATTTTTGTTACTAAAAGATTCAAGAGCCTGTAATCCCGCGCCTTTGGGAGGCTGAGGTGAGTGGATTGCCTGAGCCCGCAGGTTCGAGACCTGCCTGGGCAGCGAGACCTCATCTCTACAATAAATCAAAAAATCAGCCGGGCGTTGTACCGCATGCCTGTAATTCCGACTACTCAGAAGGCTGAGGGGGAAGGATCGCCGGAGCCCAGTAGGTCGAGGCTGCGGTGGCCGGGAGCGGCCGCTGCGCTCCAGTCTGGGCGACTGAGTGAGACTCCAACTCAAAAAAAAAAAAAAAAAAGATTGAAGAATTTGGGGTAATCATACAATATGGCATAGTTCTCAAAATAGCATCTTACTCTTTGAAAAACCTGTATAATATGCTTAGTGAATCAAATCAATCAGAGGATTCAATCATATCTAACACCACTGGTATTTAGATGCATTAAAGAACAACTATTAGATAAATTTATGCTATGCTTTATCAAGGTAAAGGAATTTGCAAATTTCTTACAACAACTTGCTTGCACTTACTAAGTGCCAAACACTGTTCAAAGCACTTGATACGTTTTAACTTCTTTAGTATTAATAACAGATTTATAATTTTTGCTGAAATGAATATTTTCTCAATTAACAGCATAGTGCATTAATTTCTTTTGTATAAAAATTAAGAATATTGTAAGCCTATTTTTCTTGTTAATTGAAGACACATACATTGATTAATGATGTATTCATAATTCATCAGAAGGGCAAAAACACTTGGATTTTTTTCTCAAGAGATCACATAAGGAATATGAAGCTCTACTAAACTTCCAGAAAGTTAAATTATCTTACATGTATCTGACTACAAATGTTTTGCCTTTATCAAAGACTATATGGTTCAATAAATCTATAGGCAGGATTGTTATTCTACATAGTTTACTATGTCCTTTGCAGGAATTACTGTTACACAGCAAAAAGCATTTGAAAAGTATCTAAAATTGTTTTTCACTCAGTGCTATATATTTTCCTATCTAACTATGACAGTGTTGCCATTCAGATAAACATATTTATGACTGTGTCAGTTTATATCAGGCACATTGGGACAGTGAGAAAATGTAATCTAGATGGAAGAGAATTTCATCTGATTCTCAAGAGTCCATGCCCTGTTGTAATGCATTAGAAATCACTATCAGAATGTTGTAACCTGCACATCATCACATCTCACGAGACATTCATTATTATAATAGAAGTGCCTGAGGCTTCTTTTATTCTAATACTGTCTTTGTAAAGCAAGTAAATAAACAGAAGGTTAATGTAAATACAGTTTAGTGCTTGCTAATTATTATTTCTAGAAAAGTAATGCTGGCAGAACAGAAATAATTTTGACACAAGTTTATATCTGCTTAAAATGAATGTTGACATGGGTATTCAAATGGGACATTAACCATTTTTCAAACATAGTATATCTGTTTCTACTTCCAATGTTCAGATTTTTTCGTGTCTAGCTCTTTATACTACCTTAACTTTTTATAAAAATCACATTATTTGCTTTGTAATGCACTTTTCAGAGAATGTTTGCATATATTACCCTTTTATGATCTTTAAATTTTAACATACATTATCACTCTATGTAGTAAGAGTGCTCTTTTGAAAAAAAATGACTCAATAACTATAGATGTTTTTCTTAAAATACACTATATTTTAAAATTAAATAAAGTATATCTAAGCTATAAGGACAATTGTTGCTTTACATGCATTTTATATTATGTGAGATATAATTCTGAATAAGTTAATTTGCATTTTTAAAAAACCAAGCCAGTACAACATTTTCCAGTACAATTGCTCTTCTTTCCCTTATGCAATTAGCATAAAGTTCACTTTTTGTGATATAGCTTCAAAATGTTATTTCCTAACATCGGAAATTATGCCTATATTCTATATCTATTTATACAATGTATACTACCTGTGTAGTATATATTTAAGTGCATTCAATTCAAATGATACATTTCTAAAGACTGATTCCATGTCTTTCTCTTTATTCTATAATTCCACATCTACTCTTGCATACTGTGGTCAGTATTCCAATGAGTTTTATACTGGAGATTTCATTCTTAGAACAATGGGAACATTATTAGGTGGTCACATTGAGCATGAAGGAGAATAGTGTTTGGAGTTCAAATCCATAAAGACTAAAGAGTGAAGTCAGAAAGCAATGAAATATTCATTGCCACAATAGCAACCAATAGCAATTGTTTGGGATAATATTTTCATGTGTTTGATTTTGTAATTTTGAAGAAAACTTTGTCTTACTAATTTTTACAGTCTTTTCTCCTTTGTCATATATTTGAATATACCTTTTCTAACCTCATTAACATTTTGTTGGCATTTAATATATAGAATCATTGAATTATTGAGCTAAAAATAAACTTTAAGCATGTTCTAGAGTTTTATTTCACTTCAATACTCTTTTGTTAAATTCAATTTAATAATACTTATTTCTTAATGCTAAATGTTCTTCCTTTCTACTGGTATATAATTTATCTCATCTTATAGGCAAGGAGTCATGGAAACTCAATTGGTTCCTTAAAATTTATCAATCAGATGGTTTAATAGCTTGTTAAAAATAAAGTAATTCAAACATTGTATATTTTATTTAAAACAAAATGACCTTCACTCTAATGTAAAGCAGTTCCAAATAGTCCATGTTGTGAATAGAGAGCTCAGAAGACTATTTTTAAAAAGTCAAAATTTTGCATGACACCCAGAATTATCATCTTTAGGCTCAATGATAGCCAAAGAGAGCAACATCAGGGATTTTATTTATTTATTATATCTTTTGAATAAAGAATCGCATACTGACTCTATTTTCCCATCTGTGATTGCCTTTTATAGTTATTTTTTTCTTTTTATGAGGAAATAGTCTTTTTATGTACAATGGAAATAAATCCAATATAAATTTTATAATTTAATTACAATTATGTATTGTCATTTTACATTATATTTAGAGATCTAGAAGTAAAATTCCATGCTATAGCATTTCACTGAAACAGAATTGTTGCCATGAGTATAACAAATTTTTCTTCATTAAGCAAATTTGCATTTATCAGATATTGTTCCAGGAAGTTGAGCTATATTCGTGATAATTCTAGACAAAGATTCTGCTCTCATGAAGTTTACAATCTGTTGGAAGAGGCAGACAATAAATGAATATACACACAAGTAATATAATTTAAATAATAAAATGAGCAGTAAAATAAAACAGGTTAAGAGGTTATATATCCTAGAAATAATTATTTAGGAAGATTTCATAAAGCAGAGACACCACTGACAGGACTAGTCACATTGATGTGCTATATTAAATTGAGAAAGGAGGTAGTTAGAAAACAACTAGGCAGGCAGACAGGGCAAGTCCTGCTAACAAAGTAACAAAATTCCGGCAAGCCTATTAGACTGAAGCACAAACACTCACATTGGTAAACAAACTCACTGCAAGTCCCTCAGACTGGAGCAAAACACTCACTTCTTGGAGTTGAAAGACACACCAATCAGCTTACTGCTAAGGGTCAACCAATCAGCTTACTACTAGGCCTCTAACTCCTACTGATTGGATCTTAGTACTGACCAATCAGCACAGCTAGTGCCAACCAATCAGTTCACTGCTAATGCTAGCCAATCAGCTGGTTCCTAGGGCCAGGCAGGAGCCTGGTTTGGCTCCAAATCAGCAACCCTCTTTCCGGCTCAAAAGCTTGGGAGTTTTTCTGTCTACTTAGTAAATCTTACTTTCTCACCTTCCAGGCATCCATTCCAATTGTCATGTCCCTCCTTACTCCTAGGTGTGAGATAAGAACCCAGGCTCTAAGAGCTGCTGGTGGTCGTCAGAGAGGAAGAGCTGCGCACCCGGGAGGCTGACTTGTCAGCAGAAGGAGCCAGCAGAACCGGTAGAAGCAAGAGAGCTGCTGACGGAGTGAAGCTAGAAGCGAGACTATGGAGCACTTTCAGGACTTGGCTTTCCAGCCCAGCAGAGCCAGCATTCTCACAGCCTTAGCTTGCCAGTTCAGCAGAACTGACACTCTTTGGGGCTCAGCTAGCTGGCCAGCTGAACCATATAGCAGACCAAATTTAAAAAACCATATCAAAGTGACTTTTATGGAAAATGCTATTTAATCCACAAAGCAATTATAGGATGCAGATATTTTGACTCATTTGATAAAATGATGCACAGAGAAGTGAAATGCCAGTACGAGACCAGGCAACTTTAAAATAAAATAGCCAGGGTCTAGATGCAGGTATAACTGTAGTGTATACTCTGTCATGTTTTATGATCCCATTTTCTCTCTGTTTCTTCCTTTGATAAATGGAGTGAATTTTTTTTTTTTGAGTTGGAGTCTCACTCTGTCACCCAGACTGGAGTGCAGTGGCCGCTCCCGGCCACTGCAGCCTCAACCTGCTGGGCTCCAGCAATCCTTCCGCCTCAGCCTTCCAGGTAGCTGGAACTACAGGCGTGCGCTACCACACCCGGGTAATTTTTTGATTTATTGTAGAGATGAGGTCTCGCCAAGTTGCCCAGGCGGGTCTCGAACCTGCGGGCTTAGGCAGTCCACTCACCTCAGCCTCCCAAGGTGCGGGATTACAGGCTGAGCCACGGAGCCTGGCTAATGGAGTGATTTTTAATCTTCTCTAATTTTGGGAGAATAAATTCTGGCTTATAAAATTGGTACTATTTCTCTTACTATCTCTGGATAACAGGTATGTCAATTCTATGAACACAAGTTTATATTTAGAATTAAGTATGTTTTGATTATGTAAGATGTGACCTTATTGAAGTTGTGCCAGCAGAAGCACGTCTGACCTATGTTCAATCAATTGGAAACTCTTCTGTTTGTTTTTCTTGTGGATTTTATTACAGAGAACATTATTATGTTCTCTTAAAAAAAGCCAACTTAAAAGCTTAACATAGCTGACTAAAACTAGCTTAAAAGAATTAGAAAACACAAAACGAAGATAAATGGGTGCAGGAAGCTGGCATAATAAGACTTTCTAGTAATTGTTCTCCCATGGAGACATCAATTTGATCAATTCACATACTAAAATACCTTCAAAAGACCCAAGGAAACCAAGTAAGATATGGTATCAAGTTATAGTAAAGTAATAAGAAAAGACACACTGAAGAGAGTAGGAAGTACAGTTTTATGTTATCCTTATGACCTCTCTCCCAATACTAGTCAGCATAATACAGAGAGATACCACCCATTTGGAGGAAACAGAGGAAAGTAAGCACAAAACTTTGTCTTGGACTCCAACAGTAAAACCCAGCTCCAGGTAGGTTCCCATGGCCCCAGACTCCAGACTGTTACCTGCAAACTGATTCTCCAGACCTGCCCCAGTGGCAGATGAAACTCCACAGACTCAGGCATCAGGGCTGCAAGGTGGACCCTGTCTGGGACGCACACCACTGCTGGGCTGATTTCAGTAGCCTTGGGATCCTTCAGCAAAAGGCAGGTTTCATTGGCCCCAGAATTTTGGCCCACCCCAGTGCCACAGCAGTTGCAGAAAGCTTGGGCTTTGGGTGTACATCAGTGCCATCTTGACTCCAAAAGACTTGAGTGTTGGGCAGGCTGCAGCACAGAGTTGATCCCAGTAGCCCCTGGCTCTGAAGTCACACCAAATGGCTTGCCTAGAACCTTTGGGTGGATTGAATATTGCTGGGCTTTCCAGGTCAAAGCCAGTCTGAAAAAATAGAAATAAGTATTCACTTCTTTAAGTGTGCAGACATCAACACATAGCCACAAAGATCAAGAACTAGCAGAAAACATAACATTACCAAAGGGACAAAATAAATTGTCAGCGAATGGCTCTAAAGAAAGAGAGATATATAAACTGTCTGACAAAACATTCTAAATAATGTTAAAATAAAAAACAACTTAGCTGGGCTCAGTGGCTCAGCCTGTAATCCCGTGCTTTGGGAGGCTGAGGTGAGTGGATTGCCTGAGCCCGGGGGTTCGAGACCTGCCTGGGCAACTTGGCCAAACCTCATCTCTACAATAAATTAAAAAATCAGCCAGGCATGATAGCACATGCCTGTAATTCCAGCTACTCGGTAGGCTGAGGCAGAAGGATCGCTGGAGCTCAGAAGGTCAAGGCTGCAGTGTCTGGGAACGGCCACTGCACTCCAGTCTGGATGACAGAGTGCGACTCCAACTCAAAACAAACAAACAACTTAAAGAAAGTAAAGAAAGTACAGAAAAAAATTCAACAAAATGAGAAAAACATTGAGTAACAAGAATAAAACATTTAAGAGTGGGATTAGAATATTTTTGTAAAAATTAAAATTCTGGAGCTTAATAGTTCAATAAACAAAATAAAAAATGCAACAGAGAATATCAATAGCAAACTGATCACATAAAAAAAGAATATGTAAACCAGAAGACAGCTCATTAAAAATATACAGCCAGAGGAGAAAAAAAAATTAAAAAATAAGAAAACTGATAAAATTTGTGGAACACTATTCAAAAAGGAAAATAGTTTGAGTCATAGGAATTTAGAAGTATAAGAAAGGCAAAAAGGTAAAAAAACTTGTTTAAAGAAATAGTAACAGAAAACTTTCAAACCTGAAGAAAGATGTAATTATTCAGGTACAAGAAGGCCAAAAAGCTCTAATTAGATTCAATCCAAACAAGACTACTTCAGACTGTCAAAAGCAAAGCCATGAGATTATTCCTAAAGCAACAAGAGAAAAGAAACAAATAGCATATAAGAGAGTTCCAATATGGCTAACAATACATTTCCCAGCAGAAACTTTATAGACCAGAAACTCATTGGCAAAAGTCAAATTCAAACTGCTCTAATACTACAAAGGTGGTGTGCAAATCACTTATATCTTTGATGTAGGAAGGTAAAAACAATTGCTAAAAATAGTTACAATAATTTAAGTGACAAGTAGTATACAAAAATATAAATAGTGACATCAAAAATTCAAAATGTTGGGGACAGGGAGAGTGGAATAAAAGTGTTTTTTTTTTCAATCAAAGATAAGCTGCTATCAAGCCATAAAGAAGAACAAAATTATAGGCTACACAGCAACTTGGATGAATTTAGAGTCTATCATACTCAGTGATTTATCACAGAAACAAAGAACTGAGTACCACGTGTTCTTACTCTTGAGCAGACCCTGAACATTCACCATAATACTATAAGAAAGGGATTGGCAGTAGCGGGAGACTGCCAGGTGTTGGGGGTGGGGGACACATATCAATAAGGGTAACTGATTTCAAACCAGGCAAAGTGGGAACCCTAGGAAAGTCCAAACTTTACCTGTATGATGACCACTTGTATACCTAATCCTGAACTATACCCCACGTCATAAAAATAAAATAAAGTAATAAAAAGCGATAAATTCCTATCACCTTAAAATAATCTTTTAGGCCCAACGCGGTGGCTCGCTCAAGTCTGTAATCCCAGCAGTTTGGGAGGCGAAGGCAAGAGAAATGCCTGAGCTCAGGGGTTCGAGACCAGCTTGGGCAACTTGGCGAGACCTCGTCTCTACAGTAAACCGAAAAGTAAGCCATGTATGGTAGTGCATGCCTGTAGTTCCAGCTTCTTAAAAGGCTGAGGCAGAAGGATCGCCTGAACCAGGCAGGTCAAGACTGGTGGCTGAGAGTGTGCCACTGAACTCCAGCCTGGGCAACAGAGTGAGACTGCAATTCAAAAAAAAAAAAAAAAAAAAAACTTTTATAACTATATGATGTTAAAATTAAAAACTTGTAGTAAATGCACAAAAATAAGAACAAGGAATAAAAGCATACTGTAGAAAACAAAATCACTTAACCACAAACACAAAAAAGATATCAGCAGAGGAAGAAAGGGACAAAGGATCTATAAAACAAATAAAAAATAATTAACAAAATGGTCATGGTAATCTCTTACCTACCTATAATCACCCTGAATGTAAATGGGTTCAATTTTCCAATCAAAAGACAGAATGACTGAGTGGATAAAAAGAATTAGAGAATATTATAAACAATTATACACCAAAAAATTAGATAACCTAAAATAAGTGGATGCAGTTTTTGAAACATACAACTTACCAACACTGCATTATGAAAACATGAAAAAATCTGAACAGAACAATAGTGAGTAATACTGATACTGAATCAGTAATAAATGACTCTCATCAAAGAAAAACCCAAGTCCTGACGGCCTCACTGCTGTATTCTACCAAACATTTAAAGAAAAGATAATACCAATACATCTTAAATACTTCCAAAAATTTGAAGAATAGAGAACACTCAAAACTCATAGAGCCGCCATTATCCTGATATCAAAGTCAAATGAGGTCATGATTACTTGTCAATTTAAAAAAATAAATAAAATTTTACCCATCAATTTAAAAAATCAATAAGCAAAACAAAACAAAACTCATATGTTCTGAGTTTCTGATAACTCTCTTTTTTAACTGTCCTTGTTAAAACCTATCTGCTCATTTCTGATATAAAACATTTCCTGTTTTTCGGATTGGCAGGAGCAGGTGGGGGACACAACATCAATAAGGGTACTTGATCTCACACCAGACAAAGTGGAGACAAAAACAAGGTCCAGACTGTACCTGTATGATGACCACTTGTATACCTAATAGTCAAAAATAAAAAATAAAAATAAATAAAGGAACTTAATTATAAATAATGGAATTAAAACGGAGTAAATATTAGAATTAAAAGAAGTGGCTAGAAACAAACTATAAAAAAATACTCAGGTCTGCATTTCACTAAAAAAATCTGTAATAATGAGAGGAATGAAAATAGATTGACATTTTTTTTATGTAAGACATATATAAGACGCATATCAGAGGAAACCACCAGAAGAATCAAATATTTTCTTAATCACCCAATAAGTCTTCTGCACATGTATAAGAGAAAAGTTATCTGAAGATTACTTTTACCCCATTATACAATTTTAATAAAATTCAGGGTGTATATTTGACAATCATTCTTAATAATGAAATGTTAGTGTTTGAATGTAGATTAGAATGTTGTGAGCAATAGGCCAATAGAATACATTTTTATTTAATATAATGTTGGGCTAGGGAATCCAGGTTTCTACTGGCATTTAAGTGATTAGCAGATATTTTCTGGATTAATAAATTTAATAAATAGTTACCTGATTTCAAGAGCCGTTTTAGGTTTGAGCAGGTTGTTCTGAATCACCAGAGAGTCATTAAGTTATAGGTTTAAATTACAGCAGTTCATTGAAGAATATGTACTGCAAGATATAAGAAGAAACAATTTTTACGAGTTAATAAAAGCTGGCAGAGAGAAAACTACTTTCATGACCAAAAGATGTGATTACCAGATGCCAAAGGAAATTGTAATTACCTGGCTACAGTATTTTCTAGAATACTAGGAATAAAAACAACAAGCAAACTAACAAAAATCTTTCAAGATGAATAACAAAATGCTAATAATTAAAGTATCAAGCAGTAGAGTTACATAGTTTTCTGTTAACTTTTTATGTCTTCAAAAAACCAATTTATTGTTCAAGCTTTGTAACATAATGCATTTTGATACAAGGAGTATGGATTCTATTTCATGAGTTAGTGCATTTTTTCCTTTTATATTTTCCATCTATTAAAAGCTATGCTACATTTGATTAATATCATGATGTCATCAAAAGGGAATTAAGTCAATGTGTTTTAATATTAATGTTTATTGAATAGTTACAACTAAATATAATGCTATTATTTTTTCAACAAAAGTATAAAGTAAAACTGTGATAATATGGTGGATTATATTAATTTTATAATATGTTAAGAAATAAATTTATATTTCTAATTTTAAAACAATTTAACTTTGCAATATTATGGTCAATATGTTTTAATTATATTTTATAGTTTATTAGTATTCTCTGCATGCCTTCTATGTGATAATCTATTTTTATGTTGATTGTTATTATATTTAAACAACTTTTATAAAATGGATCCCAGTGAGTTTTATATTAAAAAGATTCATATTCTTAATTACTCAATACTATGTTAATTGAGACATTTTAATGTTCCCTAGCTTGGAATCATATTAAATTTAACTCCCATAAGGTGACTAAAAGGTACCTAGCACTTGTTTGTACTATCAGCTGTTCACGGTTACTTTTTTGTCAAACCAAACAACAATGGTGTTATACAGAAAAATCGAGTTCTGTTTCATAAAACACAACATAATCTTATAAAATATATGATTTAAATTTATCTCATTGTTTTTCAAAGCATACATAATTAAGAATATTCAAATTATATATTAGTTGTGGCCATATATATGGTCTTTGGTGACTGTCAGCTTGGAGATTTTTTAATCTTAAAAAAATACACAGCCTGTCTCACTCCTGAAATTGTTGTCATTGATTTCCATTAAGCTACAATAATTCCAGACATTTCTTATTAAAATATAAATGAGAGATAATAAAAACAGGATAAGGAATGTTTCCTACATAAGCCTTTGGCACAGTTCATATATATATATATAATTTTTTATTTTTTGAATTGGAGTCTCAATCTGTTGCCCAGACTGGAGTGCAGTGGCACACTCCAGGCCACTGCAGCCTCGACCTGCTGGGCTCCGGCAATCCTTCCGTCTCAGCCTTCTAAGTAGCCGGAACTACAGGCACATGCTACTACCACACCAGGCTAATTTTTGATTTATTGTAGAGACAAGGTCTTGCCAAGTTACCCAGGTGGGTCTCGAACCCGTGGGCTCAGGCAATCCACTCGCCTTGGTCTCCCAAAGTGCTGGGATTACAGGCTGAGTCACTGAGCCCAGCCTACTTCTATATTTGTGACATAAACTATTTATCATAGCAGAGACCGGAACTTGGGGGAAATGATCATAAAACAGGTGAATGTTTATGAGAAATACAGAGATTCAAAATTGCTAATGGTCTGTTAAGATAGGATAGAGACCTATGGTGGACACTGTACTAGAACTATGTGATCTCTGGAGTAGGGTAGAAGACCTATGCCTGGGGTTATCAAATTATTATTTTATCCATGTGACAGTTATGTTCTGGCTGGGTATATCAAAAGTATTATTTTTTATTATCATATTTTTTATTTGCATCCATTTGAAAACACCAAGGAATGTAGCATTGTTGGCTAGAGAGTTATGAATGAAGACAGGAAGTAAGATCATTCAAAATTCTTAATATCCTTGATTCAACTGAAGCATAATCAAGTTTTTCCAAGTTGATGCTTATACTGAAGCAAGTCTTACACCATTTATTTCTCAGATTCTTTTCTTCTTTTTTTATAATGTTCCAGGAGCAAAGTAATGCATTAGAGTTACAGAATTTCTTTCAGAACAGTAGTTCTAAACATTTGGTGCAATAAATGGCACTTTATTACTTCTTTCTCTTTTCTTCTTCTTTTGTTTGTTTCTTTTAAATTCATAACTCTGGGCTCATTTAAACCCTGGTTGATCAAAAATTCTGAGACTGAGACTAAGACATGAATCTTACAAAAAAAAAATCTGTGCTTCTAATTGGAAACTAAGACTATGAGACATCACTTAACAATATTGGAGAGAGATAAGTAGATATGTTAAGTACAATGTAGAAATCATAGTTGTGACAAAAGTCAAATTAAGATGACACACAAGATACTAGGGGAGTTTGATTGCTTCTCCCAGCCTAGCAAATGTAGATTGCTAATGTGGGAGGGATTATATCTTGAAGGAAATAAAATGTCAGCTGGCATTAAATTATAGGGAGTAGGAGACATTAATAATAACAAACATAGATATAAGCTTTACATCTATGGAATATCATATGCAAAGATATGAATACTTTAGGTGCAGTTGCAAAACTGTAGTAGGACTGCAAAGAGAATTGTTTCTCTAACATTGAAAAGAAATGCAAGGTGACATGGCAAGTATACAGGTATCACATAAACATGCATAATATTACATAAGTTTTAATATTTTTTCCTAAGACTTGGGAAACCATAAAAAATTTGTTTTAAAATAATTATACAGTGATCAAATCTGCATTTCAGATCAGTCTTCTGAGAAATGGGCTATAGATTAGAATGCAGGGGAAAATTGCCAATGGAATATTACTTTCAGATTGATGCAGAGCAGTATAATTTTTCCTAAAACATTATGTATAAAAAGTACTCTTATAGCAAAAGTGCTTCTACCCTGTTAACCTAGTCTTATTTAAAGTTGTTATTGAAACTAACAGCAACTTTTTTTTTTTTTTTTTGGTAAATATGCAAATAAAAACTAGATTCAATAACTGCTAACTTATGCTAATTATTACCTTTGTTCATAATGGTCACAAATGGCTTCATTATGCTATAATTCATTGCCTTGCTGCTAAAGAGAATTTTATAGCTATCGTTCAGTGTTAAAAAAAAAGTCTCTTTTCAATATCCATAGTACCAACTGAGATTTTCTATAAATACATAGTCATGAATACAATCTTTCATAAAACGAAGATAAGTTTCCTACTTTTGTTTTAGAAGAGACTTCTGTATTCTGAATACTTCTTCCTTGCTCCAAATTTGGGGAACAAGATGTTGACCTCAGATGATTTCTGGGATAAAACTACTAACCTTCCAACATAAAGCCAACTTCTCCAAAAAATGAATGCTGAGTTAAGATAATGGACATAATGAAAGAAAAGAAAAAAAAATATCAAAGAGAACTTGATGATGTTAGATAGCCGATAAATAATCGGTGAAATTTTAAAAACTGTTTTGCTTCAATGTTGACAAGTTAGTTTGGGAATTCTCATGGTAGGAAAATATGCGATCATAAGAGAGTACATCATAGTGCTCTTGGGCACCATAAACAAAGGAGCTAGTGACACTGCCTGGAGGAAAACTGTTACAGAGAGTTTTATGTTAACTAAGGCTTTCAAACAAAAGTCAGTTTTTAAAATCTCAAATTAAAGAAGTTTGAGAATAATGTCCAAGTAGACATAACAGTATAATTAAAGGCAAGGAGGGTGGAGAGAGCATTGAGAAACTGGGAACGTGTGAAGTATCATATCCAAGACCTCTAGGGAAGAAGCTGAATCTTAAAAAGTGAGTCAGAAATAGCTTATTCTTCATCTCATTTCCTACCACTTCATATCCCATTTTTCTTTTTTCTCTATGTAAGGGGTAAGAGATATGTAGATAGAGATATGGAGGCAGATAGGCACAAATGTATACATATATGTATATGGATCTATACATATAACTATATTGTAATTTTGTGGCATATTTATTGTCTTTATTTACCTAGTAGAATATAAGCTTCATGAGAGCAGTGACTTTTTTTGTTGTTTGTTTTACCATTCTATACCCATGAAATAGAATAATTCCTAGTATATAGAGGGTGATTAGTATTTTTTTGATGAATAAATAAATGAGTGATTAAATAAATAAATGATTACAATCAGTGAGTGATTAAGTAAGTGAATGATTACTCTTCTCTTAGAAAACATAGTAAAGTTATTTTTCCGTAAGTCGTCTCTGAGGCAGCTCTGTATCACACCCCTCCATTTATTGTGCTGAAATTAACACGCATCCTGAACCATGATCCTCACATTCAGATGATTGGTTTTCAACTGGTGACAATCCTTTCTTTGTTGATGGGCTGTCTAGTCTTAGCTTTTGAGTATCTTTTACCATTTGCCTTATTACTGCAGAACTATTTGTTCTCATTTTAAACTTTCTTTCTCTCTGGCTCATGTGGCTAATGTATCATAATTACAACAGTCCTGAATAATCAGTGATATAAACTAAATCTATGATCAACAGAATTCAAGCTCTCAGGTGACATAGCTCCTTTGTTTACCATTGTACCTCTGGTGCTTAACCCAAGACCCAGGCAAAAGGTTGTACTCAATAAATACATAATGAATAAAAGAGTAAATATGAGTCCCAATCTGTTTTACTATCTGGAAGAAAGGAATTAATAAAAACCACTGAAAAGTCTTATCAGGTGTATAGTTTTCCTTAGGAAGTTAGGTCTAAATTATGATTTAGAGTTATTTTAATTGTTTAAATTATAAAGATATTGTCCAATGTTAGAGATGATTTTACTAAATTACATAAAGTTTTACAGGCAAGCATTAATTCATTTTTAAAGTTTCATTTTATAAATATCAAGTAACCAAAAATCCAAGGTGATTGATTTTCTATTTTATAGCTGGATGATTTCAAAATGATTTTTTTGCTCAAACTAGAATGATTTTTTTTCAAAATAGAATTTTAGAAAAAAACATTTTATTTAGATTTCTCACAACATGGTTTTAATTTATTGCACTAGAACTACCCGTTTCTAGCAGTTTATCTAAGCCTTAACTTTATTAAACCTAGAGTTGCATTTAGACTTATCTAGCAGATTTTTACCTTAAAATTTTAATGTATAACTACTTTTGATTTATCTAGTAGTTTTTTGCTTTAACACATTAATATTAGAGGTGCTTTTGAGTTAGTCAACAATTTTTAGATTGATTTCCCTTGAAAATGTCTACAATACAGGTATTCAAAAATGTTTATGATGCTGACGTTGAATATTTTATTTCAAGTCAGAAGAACCCATTCATAGAACATTTGGGCTGATTATTTTTCCATTATTTCTCAAGACATATATTTTAAGTTGCCATTACATAACATTGTGAATATTTTAATAAAACATTAACCATAACTCTCAATCATGATGACAATACACTAGAATAAACACAAAATTTGAATAAAATATCTTTGCCCTTATTACTATTAATTTCATAAGTTTATTTCTGTGTATACCCAAAATTTGACTGAAAGTTACATCATTTCTGATTCACGTACCTTTTCTCATAAGTATCAAGGATTTAAAATATAGTATGTGGCAGATTTTGCTGTAATATGACTGGGTTTATGAGAATTAACTTATAGTCTGATTTTGTGTCTTCTAAAGGAAAATTCAGAGACCAAAACATCTAGTGCCACATATTTGGGTATATGCATTTACTTATTTTATCACCATAAGCCATGCCACATGATACCTGCTCATGGTAAGTACTCAGTAAACATTTTCTATACTCAGTAATGATTTCAAGGATATATGCAGTTCACAAATGTGTATGCGTCTCTATTTGTATTTATATACACACACTTAAAATGTCATTTGGAAAAATCGACTTGAGAAGTGTTTCCTGCATACTTCACCTCCATTTTAAAATTTCTATAATTATTTTGAGGCATAAAATATATCTGGTCATAACCTGAGGGAAACTCAGAGAGTGGCTGCCCTCTCACTGTGGGACATCTTTCCCCAAATGACAGGCAGATCTGTCACAGAGTGAGATGATTTATCTCCTCTGATTTCATCCTGTAAAGATGCCCTATACAAGGTGAAGTGATAATTTTCCTCAGAGTTAACATGTCTACTGTCTCATTTTTCATTCTAGTCCTTGTGAAATGACATCGAACATTAAATTGGGGACTAATTTTGGTTGTGAAGTTTGGCTGCCTGCCTGTTTCTCTGAGAAAACAAGCAAATTATCTGTACTTTTTAGTCATAGAAGTCATACGACACCTGGATCTGTCTCTCTCTGTCTTTTTTTAGCCCATGCTGAGATACAAGAGAAAAAGTGCATGCCAGGGAATGCTGCAAAATGATAGGTTTTTGTCAAAAATTTGACCAAAATTATTTTTAAAATATTTAGGGGGATTTTGGAGAGCAGAAGGCTGACTATATATGAAGGCCACAAACTGAAAATATTCAATCAATTTTACATGATTTTAGAAAACACTAGAACAATTATCTGAGAGTGAAAATTGAAACAGTCAAGATGTTATTTTCATTTTTCAGGAAAACTGGTTTGTAAATATTTTTCTTAAGACAGAACAATTTTATAATTTGTTTTCTAGTGCACTTATTTTAGTACAAAAAAAATTGTGTCAGTGTGTTTGGATAGACAAAACATCTCTCTTAAAAGCTTAATTTTAACTTATACAATTAAGAATTTTGCCCAGACAAATAAAATTGGTTATGGCTTATAATTTATTGGGTAAGTGTATTAGCAGTGAGGCACTTAGAATTTAAAAAGTTATATAACTTTAGTAAGTCATTTAAGAATAAATTGACTAGAGGAAAGTTGTGCTTTTTAAAGTATATGCTTATTTTATAAAGATATGTGTATATATATATATACACACACACACACACCTACACACATAAACACACACACACACACACACACACACTCTAAGGGGTTACAGCTATATAATTGAATCAAATATAAATTTATTAAACAATTGGTGCCTATCAATTTTTCATGTCATTCCTGTGGGCCTTGACATTATGAAGCTCATAATCTCAATAATCTAAATGATTACAAAAATGAGTATTTGAAAAAAATATTCATAGCAAATGTTTATTTAAAATTTTCTATTATCAGATGCTAAGTGAAACTAATGCTTTATGTGAGCTATTTTATTATTCCTTATAACACTACTATGAAGGAGGAACTATTACTTGCATCACTTATGGTTGGGTAAAATAAATCAGAGGTAAGAAAAATAATTTTCTTAATGTCTTACACGTGGTAAGTGGAGAAGTCAGAATCCAAACCTGTCTAGAAAATGCATTTCACAATCTTAGACTAACAGAAGGCAGACTATAAGTGCCTACAAGCATCCAGTAACACAAAAGAGAATGACGGTACATCTGGAGAAGGGTGGAAAAAAGATTTGGCATTTCAGCTGCAATTCAGGGGAGGAATAAACTTTCTTCAAGCTGGATTATGAAAAATGTTATTTCAAGAGGATATAACATTTATAATATAAATGTGAGCAAAGGCAAGTAAAGACAAAAGGTCCTCTTTTTTTGTAATAAGTTTTCTAGACTGGAGCATATGCTATAAAGAAAGCATGTGAAGAAGACCAAGCCTGGAAAAATTATTTGCAATCAGAGTCTTAACTTCTAATTCCATGACAAAACTAAATTAAAAAAATAAAAAAGATTGCTATACAAGTACAGTAGGTCCTCAAATAACATTGTTTCCTTATAATATTGACAAGAAAAAAATTAATTCCAATCCCAGGCCACTATCTGTGTGGAGTTTCTCCAGGTACTCTGGTTTTCTCTCACAGCACAAAGATGCACACATTAGGTTAGTTGTCATGTCTACATGGTACCAGTGTGAATGACTGTGGGTGTGTGCATGAATGCACCTTGTGATGGGATGGTATACTGTTCGGGGTGGGTTGCCATCTTCCATACCGACACTGTGACCCTGAACTGGAATAAACAGATACATAATTACCTTGTTTATATTAATTTATTTTAAATGTGTGTATGACTCACATTTATTCGATGTTTAATATTAAAAGAATTTTGATGGAATGTTAAGATTGGGGGCCTGTTTAGATCAGTGATGACATTTCAAATCAGTGAAAAAATGAGCAATTATTTGTTAAAATTGCTGGATAAGTGATTAATTATATGAAGAAAACAATTTATATTTCTTTTTTTGTAATTGTCTAAATTATGTTTAATTTATATTTAGAAGATAGATATGATTGGTAGATGGTTTTCAAAGTCTCCAGGTTCTAATTCCTAGAACCTGTAAAACTCAGTTAGGATTTGCAGATGTAAGTTAAGGATCTTTATATAAGCAGATCATATCAATATTATCAGGATGGGCCCTACATGGAATCACAAGTGTTCTTATAGGAGGAAGGCAGAGGAAGATTTGAAGGTAGGAGAGGAAAACTCCACGTTACCATAATGTGTTTTGGGGTCCATGAGTCAAGAAATGAGGACAGTTTCCACAAACTTAAAAGAGTCAAGGAAGCCGGGCTCGGTGGCTCAGCCTGTAATCCCGCGCCTTTGGGAGGCTGAGGTGAGTGAATTGCCTGAGCCCGCGGGTTCGAGACCCGCCTGGGCAGCGAGACCTCATCTCTACAATAAATCAAAAAATCAGCCAGGCGTGGTAGCGCGTGCCTGTAGTTCCAGCTACTGGAAGACTGAGGCGGAAGGATCGCCGGAGCCCAGGAGGTCGAGGCTGCGGTGGCCGGGAGCGGCCACTGCACTCCAGTCTGGGCGATAGAGTGAGACTCCAACTAAAAAAAAAAAAAAAAAAAAGTCAAGGAAATGGATTCTAGGGCCTCCGGGGTGAGCTCTGAGGTACTGACACCATGATTTCACCCACATCAAACCCATCATGAACTTCTAACATTCAAAACTATAAGATAATACATTTGTGTTGTTTTAAGCAAAAAAAAAAAAAAATAAATAATAATAATAATAATGGTACTGAAGTTATAGGAAACTAATGCAATGATAATTATAAAGATCAACATCATATCAGTATACAATTTTGTGTATGTGAAATATTTATAAATAAGTTTATATATCCACTACTTTATCAGAAGTAATAAAATATAAATGACTAATTTTCTGATTCAAGAATGAAGAAACCCTAAAGAAGTATAAAATTATTCAGTGCAACTACTGGATATATTTTTCTACATAAAATTAAATATTTATACATCTTTAAATGCAAAAAATTAAATATAAGCACAGTCAAAATGGCAACAAATATTGCATACGGTTGTCTAAATAATATGTGAAGTATTTTTACAAATCAAGGTAAATTATGAATAGGAAAATTGTAAAAACTCTTGAGCATGCAACTCTTAATTTAAAGGATGCAAATAATTATCAAATAGTAAACAGATCATTATCAGAAGTTATTAGAAAATAATAAAACAAGATGAACATATTTTTAATTTTGCCAAATTGGTACAAACTTAATAATTTCATTTAAATAATTTACTTATTTGTAAAATCTCCCATGAGTTTATATTAGAATTACTATCTCTTATAACTCAGTTCAATAATTTTCATTCTCATCTCCAAATTTCACCGTATTCCTATTGCTCGTGTCAAAACCCTTGCAAACAAACTGAGTCCTACATTTTTCTTACAGCTTACATCTATTCTTTGAAGAAAACATGTTGGCTTTACTTTAAAAATATATCTCCTTCTCTATAACCATGGTCCAAGTGTCCATAATTCTTAACTAGATTTTTGCAATAATATCCTAAACAATATCTCTACTTTGAATTTTGTATTATTACAATTCATCATCAGCACAAAGATCAGAGTGATAGTGTGAAAACTGATCATGTCACTTCCTTGCAATATAAACATTCAGTGGCTCTTTATTTTTTTATGTTTTAACTTTTATTTTAAAGATGGGTACAATTCAGGGTCAGGTATACAAATGGCCATTGTACATGTAAAGTTTGGGCCTCACGTTGGTTCCCACTTCACTTGTGAGATCAGGTACCCGTATTGATGAAGTGTGTCCTCCTCCCTCCTCTGGCAGTTTCCCACTACTGCCAATTCCTTTCTTATAGTATTATGATAATTGTTCAGTGGCTCTTTGTTATGGCCTGCGAGGACTATAAGATTTCCTATTTTCCCCTCTTGCCTTTCTTTTATTTTTTTAAACTTCATCCTCTCTTTTTCTCTACTTAGCTCATTATACCCCAGCCATTCCATCTCTTCATTGATTTTAAAATTCTGAGGCTTCTTCATTTTTATCATTGACTCTTCTTGATTTCTGGAACCAATGTTTTCTAAATACAGATAGTGCCCACTAAATCCAGATCGTGCCCAATGTACTATAGTTCACCTTACAATGATTTGATTTGTGATATTTCAACTTTGTAATGACACAAAAGCAGTATGCATTCAGTTGAAACAGTACTTCAAGTATGCATACAACCATGCTGTTTTTCACTTTCATTACAGTTTTAAATAAATTACATAATATATCCACTACTTTATCATACTGTTGGCTTTGTGTTAGTTGATTTTGCTCAACTGTAGGCTAATGTAAGTCTTTTGAACATGTTTAAGGTAGAATAAGTTTTAATGTTCTGAAGGTTAGTGTATTAAGTGCATTTTTGACTTACAATGGGTTCGTTGGGCCATAACCTCATGGTAAATTGACGAGCATCTGTAGCTTTATGATTCACTTCCTCTCCTCTTAAAAACCTCATGAAAATGCTATCTTTATTGAGCGCCCCATCTAAAATTCCAAATCTATCAACATTCTCAATGCCCTTTATCTTGCCTAATTTTATTTTATATAGCATTTTTCACCTTCTGATTATTCACACTTATTTGCTATTTCAAAATTTCTATGATACACTTTTTCTTTATGTTTTAACATCACTGAAGTCTTGACACATCAAATAATCACTATTAGCCTGATATGATTAGTGACTTAACATTGTGGAAAATATTCTAGTTATACCATCTAAGACCATGAAAGTAACCTAGATCTGGTATTTTTCCTTGAATGCCCCTCCCATCAGAAATAAGTTTGTGAATGCAGGAATATTAATTTTGTTTATTCATGCTTTCCCCAAACCTTAGAATAGTTTCTAGTACATAGGAGGAATCAAATAAATATCTGCCCAATTAATTGATAAATTAATGAAAGGCAGTTAAAAACCTCATTATATAGTAAATCAATAAAGTTTAGCTATTGCAACAGCAATCTTCAAGACTTTTAAGACATGTTTTGCTAAATATTTGATGTATAGCAAAGGCTCTGTTCAATATCGTGGCTACTTCTCTTTTCATTGTATTGTTATATAATTAGGGATATTAAAATAGTTTACTGAATTAGAATGCTAATTTTTATTTTAATAACTAAATTAAAATTTGAAATAATTATTGATTTCTTTATTATGACTGCATTTGAAATCCAAAATAGACTGATGTGCTTTTAAAAAAGTATACTATATAAAAATTTTCCTGCTCTCTCGGTCTCTCTTTCTCTCTCTCTCTGTCACTCTCTCCCTCTCTGCAGCCTTCTCCTCGCCTCTCTCCCACTTCCTCTCTCTCTCTTATTCTCTCTTTCTCTCTCTCTTTTTCTTTTTTCCCGTTACAGATCCCCTCTGTAACAGCCAAAAAAAATTTTTCCTGTTTTACTTTTCTGTCTCTGCTACTTCCAGGTGCCCATGAAAAGCTTGTAACTAAGGGGGACTAAAAAAAAGCAAGTTCTGAGGTTCATTCTTGATTGCACCCACCCTGTTGAAGATTTAGTCATGGATGCAGCCAATTGTGAGTAGTTTTTTCATTCAAAGTGAAAGGAAAGGCTAGGAATCTCAGTGGAGGGATTGTCAACCATCAAAACAAGAGCAATCAGGTACTCTTATTGATGTCAAACCAGGCAAAGTGGGCACCAAAGGGAGACCCAGACTTTACCTGTATGATGTTCACTTCTATACCTAATCCTGAATTGTACCCCACATCTTTAAAATAAAATATATAAAAATAATAACAATATAAGAATAAAATAATAAAACGAGAGCAATCACCATGACTTCTGAGGTTTTTTCTTCCTCCAAAATGTATTTAAAATATCTCATCAAAAAATATTTGACAGATACTCTATGTGATTGGTTACATGTAGCTGTTAACAGCAAAGAGAATTACAAGGAAGAGTAGGAAGATGAAGATTAAAGTCAATTTATTTGGAATATTTTACATGAGTTCTTGAATACAGCTTGGGAGCCAAAGTAGTAGTTTATTTCTTGTATCTCTACATTATGGATTAAACAGAAAATTGGAAATCATGATGAAAGGGCTTCACTTGGGCTGCCGCTAACTTATTTGTAACTAGATCTACCCCCCCACCCCATTTGGAAATTTCAGTTCTTAAGGTAGTAATACAAAAATGGGAGGAGAAACTGACAACCATTGAGCAGGTAGATATGGTGTGGTATGGAGGTATCAGATTGAGTTTGTCACTGTTTTATTTGAAAAAGTGCGACTTTCAATTGCATTTGGTGCTTTTCTCAAAGAATGATTCAGGAATATAAGTGGGCTTGCTTGATTCATTAAAATAAAATAGATGACTTTGTTCCAGGATTCTCTGTGGGAAAATGGCAGTCAATAAAATGCAGGTTTCTAGCCGGGCTCGGTGGCTCAGCCTGTAATCCTGCGCCTTTGGGAGGCTGAGGTGAGTGGATTGCCTGAGCCCGTGGGTTCGAGAACCGCCTGGGCAGCGAGACCTCATCTCTACAATAAATCAAAAAATCAGCTGGGCGTGGTAGCGTGCGCCTGTAGTTCCAGCTACTTGGAAGGCTGAGGCGGAAGGATTGCCAGAGCCCAGCAGGTTGAGGCTGCGGTGGCCAGGAGCGGCCACTGCACTCCAGTCTGGGCGACAGAGAGACTCCAACTCAAAAAAAAAACCACAAAAAAACAAAAAGATACATACATTGTTCTGTTGCAATCTGGGTGACTTAAGTTTCATGAACTGTGTACTTAGCCCCTACTTTGTTTGCTGTGCAACAGCCCTTGGGACAGGATTGTACACATGGAACAGAGAACTTACGGAAGGGTGCTTCAGAGGGGAGGTGGCATCTCAGCTGGATTTTGCAATATATATGGAGAGGAGGGCATTCCAGCCTGTGGACCATCAGATCCACCCCAGGCTGACTGGGAAAAGCTCTGGGATCCTCAGGGCTCCCAGGGTTTGGGGCAGGGAATGCAGTGAGGCTGTTAATCATGTGAGCCATGGCACTTGGGGGCTGCTTTGTGGGTATGGCCTGTGTGACAAGAGTGTGTCAAGCTTCATCCAGGAGGAGAGGATTATAGGTGGCAAAGAGGGACCCCTGCTGAAAGAGAGGACAATTCACAACTGTCCAGCGGGAAGGTACTCATAAAAATAAGGCGGGTTGTATATGGTATGACTCCATCTGTATAAAGTACCCAGAACAGACTGATCTGTGGAGACAGGAGAGCAGCGATTGCCATAGGGTGGAAAGGAGGGGACAGAGGTGAATTAATTTCGTGGAGAAGACCTTTCCTTTTTGGGTGATGAAAATATTCTGGAGCTAGATAGTGACATGGTCTCCGGACATTGAATATAAGTGTGACTGATAGTAAATTGTCACCACAACTTTTTTTTGTTGTTTTGTTTTGTTTTTGGAGTTGGAGTCTCACTCTGTCACCCAGGCTGGAGTGCAGTGGCACGCTCACAGCCATCGCAACCTCGACCTGCTGGGCTCAGGCAGTCCTTCTGCCTGAGTCTTCCAAATAACTGGAACCGCAGGCATGCGCTACCATGCCCAGCCTATTTTTTGATTTATTGTAGAGACAAGGTCTTGCCAAGTTGCCCAGGCTGGTCTCGAACCTGTGGGCTCAGGCAATCCACTTGCCTCGGCCTCCCAGAGTGCTGGGATTACAGGCTGAGCCAC
>NW_007248079.1:398881-404472 GCF_000164805.1 Carlito syrichta | reverse complement strand
TGCACTCCAGTCTGGGCGACAGAGTGAGACTCCAACTCAAAAAAAAAAACCAACAAAAAAAACCTGCAGGTTTCTGTTCCCACCCTCCAAAAAGAAAGAAAATGATTCTATCAAAGGAAAATTTAAAATACTGAGAACACCTAACTCACTATTTATTTTATATTAACATTTGGAGCATAGTATTTATAGTACAATTATAAAGTCATTAAAATCTGAGTTTATTAACCTTTTCATTTCTTAGATATTTAGGGCAAGACATTTTGTATTCAGCAAACTCTCTCAAATGACATACAGAAAATTTTTTGATTAACTGAACTGTAGTCACTGAGAAATAATGTCTGCATCTCATAGAAATATCTTATTATTGCAATCTCATGGCAAACCTGTAATTTATAGGTATTCATCTCTATCATACAAGGTAAGAAATATAATCCACCCAATGCTTTAAAATATTTTCATATGTGTTTGCCATGCCTTCTCCAGCTAAAATTTCATGTTCTTTCCAAATATTATTTTTATTTAGAAGCTTATTGTAACAGCATCTAAGCATTAATTATACATTCATTAAATTTTACAAAATTAAGTATTATTAAAATGGTGTTGAAGTAGTAATTCTACACCTTGAATTTATTGAGTGAAATTAAAAAGTAAGTATGCATGTTGTGATTTTGTGAAATTCATTCTATAATCATTTTGTACATAGAATTATTCTATTGCTTTTTGTTGTTAAATTCTTTATAGCTGCTTGTGAGTAGATCATGTCAATGAAGGTTAAAAAAAGGTGACAAAGGAGCTTAAAATCAGACAATTTTATATGACTAATAAAACACATATTGATTTTAAGTTTTTATTAATTATTACAGCAATGTCCATGGAATAGTGTTATTTTCTTCTGGGGAAGTTGTTGCAGAGAATGTGAATTATTGTACAATAGTCTCTTAAATTGTATCTCATATTCAGTTCCAACTCTAATTTAATCTAGATAACACTGAATCTGAAATACAGGTAGCTGACTTTAAATATTAGAGTTTGTATTTATTTTCATCTTAATCATCAATTTTACAAAGGCCATTTATTAGCTGAAATTTTCATCTCATTGGATTGCATGTTAATGTTATTAATTAAGTCATTTTTGTGAGACTTCTAAGGTGTATTAAAATGTAAGGGTAAATATAATTTCTAAAAATATGTACCATGCCGTTCCACAATTATTATGAAAAAACATTAATATTGCTTATAAATTAAAAACTGCTTATATTTTGTGATTTTATTAGGCTCCATTTTAAATATAATAAAAATTATCTATTTTGTATAATTTATTAATTTTATAATTTAATAATAGACTTTTCTCAGTGGCTCACTATCAGCATAAATTAGTTTAAGAGCATTTGCATTCCTCCAATAACATCCCATGTGACAACCATTTACTGCTAATCCCCTTCTCACATCCAGCCCAGGCAACCACTAATCTACTTTCTGTCAATATACATTTGCCTTTCCTGAAAATTTGTATAAATAGAATCGTGTATTATATGGTCTTTTGTGTTTGGTTACTTTCATTTAATGTAGTATTTTCATAAGGTATAACTTGCCACAGAAGTTTGTTTCTTTTATTGATGAGTAGTGTTCTACTATGTGGATGTACTTCATTTTATATCTTCATTTATTCTACTTAGATTTGTTTCTAGTTTTTGCCTGTTATGAATAATGCTTTTATGACCATTCACATGCAAATATTTATGTGAAAGATACATTTTTATTGATTATATATTGTTTTAATTTATTTTCTGTTATAGCAGAACACATGAAAATGGGAAATTTGTAAAAAAAATAAAGTGTATTTTTTGAAGTTCTGGAGTGTGAAAAGACCCAGGATGAGGGGGTACATCTGTTGAAACCCTTCTTGCTGGTGGGTACCCTTAGCAGAGTTCTCAGATGGTCTAGGACATCACATGGCAAGGGAACTCAGCATGCTATGATAACCCATTAACCCATTAGCCTATTAATCCATGAATGGACTAATGTATTCATGAGAGGAGACCTCTCAGGACCCAACCACTTCTCAAAGGCCCCACATCTCAATAAAGTCACATTGGGATTAAACTTCAACATGAGTTTTGGAAACGACAAATATTCAACTCATAGCACATACTTGGTAGTCAAAATGCTGGGTCATGAGGTAGTTTTTGTTTATCTATTTTTAGAAACTGTCAAACTTCTAAAGTGATTGCACCATTTTGCCTTCTACCAGAAATGTGTTAGAGCTCGTATTTCTTTATGTTCTTACCAGCTTTGCTCTTGTCTGCTTTATTTCTTATATATGTTTTAATGGGAATTAAATGGTTAAGTTGTGTTCTAATTTTCATTTGCCTGCTGACTAATTACGTTGAGCATCTTTTTATGTGCCTGTTAGTTGTTCATGGTGAAATGTCTGCTTATATATTTTACTCACTTTTTTGACTGCATCATTGTGTGCTTATTATTGAGTTGTAAAAATTCTTTGTAAATTCTGGATGCAATTCATCTGTAAGACATTTTAAAGCCGGGCTCGGTGGCTTAGCCTGTAATCCCGTGCTTTTGGGAGGTTGAGGTGAGGGGATTGCCTGAGCCCGCGGGTTCGAGACCGACCTGGGCAACTTGGCGAGACCTCATCTCTACAAAAATCAAAAAATTAGCCAGGCATGGTAGCGTGCGTCTGTGGAAGGCTGAGGTGGAAGGATCGCCGGAGCCCAGCAGGCAAGGCTGCAGTGGCCGGGAGCGGCCACTGCACTCTAGTCTGAGCAACAGAGTAAGACTCCAACTCAAAAAAAAAAAAGAAAGACACATTTTATCACAGACTGTTGATTGCATTTTCATTTTCTTGATAGTTTATTTTGAAATGAAAGTATACTTTTATGAACCATGAATTTGGTTTTGTATTATTTTGTATGTTGCCTACTCCAAGTTCTTAAAGATATTATCCTATATTATAAATCTCTTAAATTTTTTAAATCTATCAAAATATTTCTATTTATACATTTGTGGAGTAGATCATGGTATTTTGATATATGTTTACAGTGTGGAATGACTAAATCAGGCTAATTAAATATCTATAACCACACTTATTTTTTGTGATAAGAATATTTAAAACCTACTTTTCAAGTATATAGTATGTTATTACTAAGTAGAGTCACCATATTGTACAATACCTCTCCAGAGCATATTTCTTCTTCCAACTGATTCTTTGCTTTCCAGAGAAGCCTATGATCCAGTTTAAGTTAATTTTTGTGTATGATGTTAGGTGAGCTTTAAATTCATTTTACATATGGATATCTGGTTGCTTCAGCATAATTTATTGAACAGACTACACTTCACCAGTAAATTGTCATGACACCTTTGTCAGAATGTTTTATTTCCATTTAAGTCTAAATGTCTTATATATATTTTTTTAATTGCAGTGGCTAGAACCCACTAGTATTATGCTGGATAGAAAGGCAAGAGCAAAAATTCTTGCCTCGTTACTAAGGCGGATACCATTCATTCATTTACCATTAAGTATGATATTAGTTGTAGGCATATTGTAGATGCACTTTATTAGACTGAGACATTTCCCTTCAATTCCAACATTGATAAGAACTTTTAGCATGAAGAGGTGTTGAATTTTCTTAAATTATTTTCTGTGTCCAGTGAATATTTTCATTCTGTTATCCTACCTTTCAGTTCCAAAATTTCTATTTTTGTATTAGTGTATCACTTTGCAGATAATCTTTATTTGGTGAGATTACCTTCTTATACTTTCTGTTAATTATTTAGAAATAATTTCCCTCTCTACAATAAATTTTTAAAAAATTAGCCAGGCGTGGTAACTCGCACCTGTAGTTCCAGTTACTTGGAAGGCTGAAGAGGACAGATAGCAGGAACCCAGCAGGTCGATGCTGGGGTGGCCATGAGTGTGCCACGGCACTCCAACCTGGGCACCAGTGTGAGACTCCAACTTAAAAAAAGAAAAGAAAAGAAATAATTTTTCTTAGTGCTTTGAATAAATTTAAATATTTTGTCTAGTAAATCCAACATTTTAGTCCCTTCTGGGACTGCAAGTTTTTTTTTTTTTTGGAGAGAGGGTCTCACTCTGTCACCTAGGCTGGAGTGCAGTGGTGTGATCCTGGCTCACTGAAGCCTTGACCTTCTGGGCTCAAGCAATCCTCTCGCTTCAGCCTCCCAAGTAGCTAGGGCTACAGGTGTATGCCACTATAACTGACTATTTTTTATTTGTAGAGACGTGGTCTCTCTATGTTGCCCAGGCTGGTCTTGAATTCCTGGGTTCAAGTGATTCTCCTGCTTTTGCCTTCCAAAGTGCTGGGATTACAGACATGAGTCACTATGCCTGGCCACTGTTCCCATTGACTACATTTTTATCCTGTGTACTAGCCATATTTTCCTATATTCTTATTTTTTGAAAACTTTTTTTTTAAATGAGAAATTTTAAATAATTTAATGTGGCACTTTTGGCAATGAGAACTCCCTCCCTCCAAAGTTTCTTGTTGTTGCTATATATTTCTTGGGTTTCTTTCTTTGGCTAATATTGTAAAGTCGGTATTGTTTTGGTATGTGGACACTGAAATCAATGCTCAGTTTTCTAAGTGGTAGGCTAACTATTTAACAGATTTCCTGAAATGTTTTGATCATATTAGTGCTCTGTTTTGTGCTGAGGAGATTTGTCTGTTTGTTGTGGCATGTATTCAAGGGTCTAGCAGACAATTCAGCTGTCAACTTCCCTGCTGTCAATGCCTTTGTCTCCTGCTTGCACAGAGCCTCAAGATCAGTCAGAGGTGGTAATTATTCTCTCAGGTCTTTCGCAGGCATGCATACTGCCCTGAAATTGTGTTTAGCCTTGCAGGTTTCCAAGAATACTTTAGAACTTTTCAAAGCCCTCTATGAGAATTTCATTCTTAGATGATTCCTTTCAAATTTTTGGCTGTACTTTTATATTACCTAACTGGTATCACGGTCTTAAAAAACAGAAGTGTAAATAATTGCAATGATTGCGTTTAACATTCATGCTGGAAACTGGCCGATTCTCATTTAGTAAGTTCTGGGTTAGGTCAAATAACTACAATGTCCTGTCAATAGGGGTTTTTGAGGACAGGCCTAATAACTGCACTTTTCTAGAAATTTTTGCAAACGCCAAACCCATCTAACCCTCATTGTTTCTCTGAAGCTGCTGATTTTTAAACTATTTTGGTCATAAGGCTTCTAGATTTCAAGACTACCACAGACTTTAGGAGAGTGGAATAGTAGTAGGCCAAGTTAAAATATCACAAATGTCCCTGTTTGTACTGGGGCTCAGTAAATGTTTATTGAATAAATATTCTTCAAATTGTAATGTGCTTTGGTTAAGTTTTGGAGTTCTGGAAAGTTGTTTTTGACAATGTTTGAAGTATATTTATTAGTAATACTGTGGAGAAAATTTAAATAGTTCCTCGCATTGCCATTAAAGCCAGTTTTGCCTTCCTCAAATTACATTATATTTAATAATTTATTATAGAATACCACATAATTACAATAGCTAACATTTATCTTTCTGAATACCACATAGTGGCATAAGTTTTATA
>NW_007248079.1:338170-398861 GCF_000164805.1 Carlito syrichta | reverse complement strand
ATACATACTCATTTGATCTTGAGAACTGTCTTATAAGCTAGCATATATCATCATCCCATTTATATAGGAGGACACTGAACCACAGAGAGTTTAAGCAAGCTAATTAATGTCAAAAAGTGGGAGAGCCAGATGTGAAACCAGTAAACATGTTTCCAGAGCCTATGCTACACACCATTATGTTTTTTAATATATTTACCACTTGCAGGCTTTTTTCTACCCTCAGGTGTATAATACTTTGGTCAAACATAACCTCTGGTGTCATCCACATAGCTCCCCACCCAGTACTCATGCTTGTGCAAACTCCTTCTCATGTTTTTTTTTTGGCATCAAATGTACTCGCTTTGTAAATGTTGCCCATCATTATACATACAACTTAAATTCTATTATTTCCTCACACGCTTTCCCAAATATTGTATGACTTGAAGACAGCATTTATTTATAGCACTCATAGAGCATTAAAGTTGATGAAGTTTTAATTTCTTTCTTTCTAATTGTATCATATGAGGGGGACCCTCATCAAATTCTGGAATTTATTTAAATTGTGTATTTATCCTTGCATATTTAAATGTCAGTCACTTTCAAATTACTCTCCATTTGATGTAATACACTTCTTCAGATGCTTTTTCAACTGTTCAAAACAGTTTTAGAAGTCAATGTCTTGTAGTACTTATAGATGTCTTACAGTGCTTATAGATGTCTTACAGTGCTTCTGCTGGTTATTTTGCTTGTTTGTTTGTCCTCTACCACATTGGCAAAACATTTCCCTTTCAGGACTTTTTCATCTAGGGAAACAAACAAACAAAAAAGTTACTAGAGGAGAAATTGGGTGAATGGAGGGTAGAGGATGTGGGTCATGCCATTTTTTGGTCAAAAACTGCTAACAGTATGGTGTGGGCAGTGCCCTTGTAAATCCTCCATCATAAAATGGGCAGATACATTGACTAAATTTTCAAAAGAAAGTTCACTGGAGCCGAATGCAGCTTCTCACAGCAACCTTAGCTGGTGCAGTGATGCTGATGGTTTCCTAGAACACTCACTTAGCGGGAGAAGCCTGGAGCACAAGGAACTGACCTCCAAAAAATAATTCCGATTTGCTTGGATCCTCCCTCATAAGTACTTTGAGGAAAAGGCTGTACCTTATTTTTCATAGCTTCTAGAAGAAATTATGCTTTATGGATTCTGTAAAGATTGGATAAGTGAATAGACATCGATTCTCAAGGAACAACACAGCAATAAATTTACTATGCAATCTTATATATTATCTTATTTTTTGTGTTTGAACTCTATTATTTAAAAATTACTGTGATAAGAATACATTTAAACCACCCAAGTTGTATATAAACAATGTTCTTATGTTCTGTTAGTGACTGAAATATTTTCTAGTACACTTTATTTTTATTGCTTCATTTCTATAATACTATAATTAAACTGAAAAATAAAGTGCTGTACTTGCATAGTTTATATTATAAATATAAACCATAATTATCTTACTATTTTTCTCACAATTTTTTGTTGGACTTTTTCTTTTTTCATAAGTAGACATTTCTAATAACTAATTCTAATCAGTAAGATTTGTATAATTTCTCAGATAAATCACAATACTATAATTAATTTCCCAAAACGTTGTCGCATATAACATATTGGACATATGTTTAGATTTTATTTCTTCCACTTGTTAGTTCATGTATTATACAGAAGTATGTATATTTGTGAAAAATGTAGAAAAAGGTAATATCATCTTTATTTTTTAAGAAGCTTTGTGATGAAAATAAATGTATCGTTATATATATTCATTGTCTAATTTGATAATCATGTGGAATTTATTTTGTAGTCACTGCTTTTCAAGTTATTATGATTCATTTATTCTTCTTTAATTTGCAGAAGTGCATGAGTGTAATCTGACTGCAAGTTACATGGAACTCTGGGAGACAGTATTTTATGAAACTGTTGTCTCAAAAAATAAAAAGCTAAGGGCAAACATAAACAAAAATGTTCTATAGGAATATGAGCTATAAGTTTTTATACTAAAGATATACGCGTTTGACACTGCAGAAAGAAGTTAGAGGATGTAAAAAGCCAGCATATTCAAACCAATTTTTCCAGAAATGGCTTTTACCATATTCACATCTGGTTCATCTAATTAGGTTTGCAACTGTTACACTTTTGGCACTCTCTTTTTATAGGAGTGCCTTGTCAACGCAGTCAAAACAGAATATAAATTATTTTTTTTAAAAAAGGAATCATGGAATCATATATAATCCTTAGAATGAATGTGTTGTTGTTGTCATTCTATTTGCTTAACTTCACGTTTTAAATTCTTGCAAGCACTAAAATCTCGCATTTTATTTATTTGGATGTAGACTCTCTAGCTAGCATCTCATTGTTTCTTTTTCTGGTTTGCAATTCTATTTTCAATGTTCATATACCCTGTGAGTGTGATTTGTCTCAGCATGGTACATCATGCTTATTTCAAAGAAGACTCCCTTCATTTTTCTTTCAAGACTTTCAGTGTTTCTAAGAATTTGCTCAGCAGGGAATAGCACTTTATGGAGCTTCTGTATTGCTGCTTCATCTGACAATTTCTGTGTTTACGCAATGAGTGGCATTCAGATGGAGAATGGAAATATTCCCCTAATTTATGTTGAGTTTTCCAGTCTTTTCTTGTTCTAGAACTATGAGTAAAAACTCAAATGAGTTTCAAACACCTCTAAAATGTAAGTAATGGAGATATATAGATCTCTGGGTGACATAAGATCAAAACTGTTTAAATATAAAACATATAGGAACATACGAGTAAAAACATCAGTATAAAAACACCAATTGGTTGGTGGTAATTAATATTGTTTTTAATGTAAACTAAACTAAATCTTCAAAATAAAATAAGAGGAAGGTATACAAGTTAGTGACAATGCCAAAGAAATAATTTAGAGAGTGATAAACATATAGTATTATGTAAAGAAAATGAAAGACGTTACAAAAAATGAATGTTGTAAATAACTCATGATTGATGCCATAACCTAGGTTTCTGAAATCCTAATATAGTGCAATTCTTCTATTTCTGGGCTATTTGCTGTACTAAAATATTTGAAAACTTTAGTCTTGACTATGCCTTATTCTAAACAGGCTATTTGAAGAAATATATGTGAATTATTATGAGCCTCAATCTTTTCATCAGCATAATAATTATCATTGATTTAAATGTTTCACCAATTTTAGCAAGAATTATGTGATAATGCAAATGCACTGAAGTGAATAAACATAGTTAAATATTGGTATTGTTATTACTATGACCTTCCAAAGTTTTACTCTGCAAAGTTTTCAAGTTATTCTACTGAGGATATAAGTAAAGAATAACATCTCAATAAACCTTTCAACCAAATAGTACAAGAAGTGAGCATCTACTAGATTCTCTACAATATCCTTTTCAAACTTTTCTGGGTACTGTTCCTTTTTCTCACTGTACATGGGATTTACTAAAGTGCTGGTCTTTATAGGAGCTCCTGTCACCTGCGGTCACAGTTGTTGGCTTACTTGGAGTCAAACTTGCTTAATTAAAAGTTATTTCTCTTGAATTTAGAATTAAAAATAAAACGAGGGAAGAAGAAGAGAGAAACAGAGACAGGATTCTATTTCTCAGAGATATTGAGTGACCCTGGTTTTCTCCGTGTGGGCCAGTAGTGAAAAGGAAGCCTATTAGCAGACACAGATAATGGAGTGCATGTCAGAAGAGGTGAACAAAGAGATTCAAAGAGGCCTCTATTTGTTTGTTAGTTCCTGGAACTTATTCACTCACAATGACCTGAATTGCTACCTTTGTCATCCATGATTCACTATTGAATCTTTGATTTTAAATTGACTTTTGTTTTTAAGTTAGCTCAGATGAATTTCTTTAATTTACAACCAGGAGTCTTAATGTAGAAAATAAATTGTCACAATTGATACTTTCTAAATTAGTTTGCTAGGGCTCCAGTACCAAAGTACCACAAACTGGGTGGCCTAAACAACAGAAATTTATTGCATTTTCAACACTAGACAGAATGCTACATCAAGGTCAAGATCTTGACTAGGAAAAAAAAATGGCATCTGAAATTAATACCCTTGAAAATCTTGAAATTTCAGATCCCTCTGAGACCTGTAGGTCTGCAAAGGAAGACTTTTTCTTTCCAGTAGAGAATACTGCTCCCTCTTGCTTAAACAGGACACAGAGGCTTCAAAGGCTTCTGCCATGCAACTTCTGCATCCCTCAGGATCTTTTCTCACTTCTCCCCATTGACATGGGATCTATAATTAACATCAAGTAACAACATGTCTGTAGACCTCTGAAGTTGATTTTTAGAAAATAACATTTCAGAAGCAAGACAGAGTGACACTCAACATTAATATGTATCGATCTATACAAATAAAACGTATCAAAGATGTATGATCAGGGAACTGATGGTACTCTCCTGAATAAGTAAGGATCTCTTGCCCAATTGTCAGATCTGAGTCAGTTCTTAAAATTGCATCAAAGGGAAAGTGGGATCACCATAAGGAAGAACCTTGAAACACCATGTATGTACAGTTAAGATTTCCCTGGTCTTTGATCATTTAATCTGGTACCTATTTACTCTGACACCCATAATTTAAAAAAAGGTAAATGCCTAAACATTTTGAGAAGTGTTGGGTATAGAATCTGAGTTGTCATTGATACCTGGGCATATATTGCAATCATAGACCTCCCTTTGAAATAACTTATTCCTAATTCACATGTCTAGTTTTGGAAGGTATAAAACTAGTAAATAGATTGAAATATGTTATGTGCAACCACTTCTGAAATTCTGACACTCTTTCTGCCCCCTTTTATAGTGGAGACTTATGGGATCAAGTAAGAAATGGAATCCTTCTTTAGATCTGGCTTACCAGTGAGTCTTATCCACTTACATTTTTCTTTTTGGGATTGGAGTCTCATTCTGTCACCCAGGGTGGAGTGCAGTGGCATGCTCAGGGACACTCTAGCATCAACCTGCTTGGCTCCAGTGATCCTTCCACCTCAGCCTTTCAAGTAGCTGGAACTACAGGTGCACGCTACCACACCTGGCTAATTTTTGATTTATTGTAGAGACGAGGTCTCGCCATGTTGCCTGGGCTGGTTTAGAACCCAGGGTATCAGGCAATTCACTCCCCTTGACCTTGAAAAGTGCTGGGATTACAGGCTGAACTGCTGAGCCTTGCCCACTTATCATTTTTCTAAACCTTAAATATATAATTGGAATGGATATAGATGGTAGTTGGTTGAAGCCACACATTTCTTTGTTCCTTGGTTAAGAGGATAAGATTTATCATAATAAAGTCAAGTAGAAACTTGTAAAACACCCTTTCCCACTCTCACATAAATATATACAAATGCAAATGCACATGAAAAAGTTAGTAAATAAAATAAGTTTCACATTCTTGGTGAAATGGCATCAATTAATGACACCCTTAAAACCCTAAAAGAATCAGGAGTGTTTGCACCTAACATATCCAATTTATTTACTAGTCTTATACCTATAAAACGAAACATGTAGATTACAATAGCATATAGTAAGCAACCTCAAAGATAAATAATTGGTAGTCCAATTGTGGTTATAGTATCAGAGATGAGTAGACTTATTCAGAGCAGATAAACACAACTCCAATATATGGCTTGTACTATTAAACTACCAAATGCATTTTTTTCCAATCCTAATCAAAGATATGATGAGAAACAAGTTGTATTCATAAATTAAGGACAGATATATGTGCTTTCTGCCTTACCCTAGGGCTATGTTAACTCTTCTACCTGATGTGATAATATAGTCTTAAGGAATTTGAACTATCTGAACATTGTATATAATATTTGTATACAAAATTAAAGACATAAAACTAATCAAACCAGATGAGCAAGAAGAGACAAGAATATTGGAGCCCATGAAAAGAACTATGTGCTCCAGAAGTTTGGAGATAAGCCAAAATAAATTTTGGAGTACCACCAACCACATCAATGAAGTTTTCAAGGATCCAATTGTCTGAGACATGCCAAGACATTCTCACCTAAGTAAAGAATATACTTCATCTTTCCCTAACCAGGAAGTGCAGCTCCTAGCAGTTTTCTTCAGGTTACAGAAGTAATGTATTCGACACATGTGAATACTGCTTTGACTCATTTATTGAGTTACAAGAATATCTATCAGCTTAAAGAGGCCCAGAGAGAGAAAGGACTCTGCAGCAGATCAAAACTATAGTGTGGGTCCCTTCATGTTAGAATTATTTGTTTCAGTAATAATTCATGTAAAGTTTATGGTAAACCTCGGTAGGAACATCTCTATGTAGAATTATTATAAATAATACTGTAAGATTTTGAAACATGATTATGTAATCTGTAGCAGAAATATTATACACTACTTTAAAAACAGCACGGAATCTGATTGTGGGACATCAATTAACTATGTTATCAGAAATGTCCATCTTAGCTGGCCAGCCCCAACAAGTCATAAGTTTGTGTGGATATAGAAGCAATCTGGAATCGAACATACTCAAGTATAGATACCACAAGTAAACACATGTATAGCCACCCAGACACCTATATTATTCACTACAGTTACACCAACACCTCACCCTCAGTTTACAACTATGACTTCAAAACAGCTGTCTCTCATGACTCGTTGATTAGGAATCGAAAAAATCTAAGCTTTTTTTTCTCCCATGTATAGACAGACTTGTTTGGGGCTATATGTTAAAAATAGGTAGCTGCTCCATTGTTGCCCTACTTACTCTTGACTCTGAAAGTCAGTAATGATGAAAATATGGTTGATGAGAAGAGCTGTTGATGACACATCTGGTCATTCACTTAGGAAAAAAATAATGTAACCCCAGTTAGAGATATATATATATAGACTCATGGGCAATGGTAAGTGACTGACTAATGGTATTGAAAAGGCAGCACTGTCTACAGCATTGTATAGCATTCAAAGGAAGGAGACTAAGAGTAGAATCGTATCTGTGACCAAAGTGCAATCAGCTGATACACATCATCTACCCTAAACTATCATCTACTCTATCATCTATCTTAAACTATCATAGGTTTAGTCATATTTGTGGTCCCAGTTAGGTGATATGCAAGCTCTCAAGAAAGTATTAATATTAGTTTCCAACAAAGAAATTAGAGTGCTTCACTGGTGCAAATTAAACGTTAAAAGTCAATAAATACAGAATAACGAGGTTGTACTTTCAAACCTGAGAGTTTAGTCTATTTGAAAGGATGACTATTGCTAATAAGTGCTTGCAAAAAAAAATCGCAATACAAAGGCAACAAGTCACATTTCTTAAAAACAGTGTTTGAAGGATCATTTTACAGGAAATATTAAACAGAATGATATTTCTTTGATTTTTAAAACAATTCATTTATGCGAGATAGGCTTCTTACATCATTTAATGGTACAAGTTTACTTCTACATTGTAAGTTATCTAATTTATCATTTTATTGTAGTTGTTTTAAAAATTTCAATTTGATGTATTTTATCCCTCTACACTCACATAAAAAGGCCTCAGAAGTTCAAAATACTTCATCACTGGGGAAAATAATCAGAGTAAATTTCACTGGATTTGGAGGTCTTTCTAGAGATAAAAAATAAATGACTATTAGTCAGTTAGTAAATATCAACTAAAAAGAAAATGGTAAAGCAGAAACTAACCAATAAATGCTTCTGCAGTTGTTTTGACAAGTGCCTAAAAGTGACTGAAAATACAATAAAATCTATATAATAAGATCAAAATAATATTATTTTAATATTTATAGTAATAATAAAATAATATTAACACATTTGTGTGCACATATATGTATATCCATGCTTAAATACTGAAATAAAATGTAATACCTTTTTGATATATACATTCTCAAATAAGCAAACCCTCCAATTTCTGAGGATTTTCAAGTTACATTCCTGGCAAAATTTAACACTTTAAAATGTCATCTCTTAGAAACTGAAAAAATATTTCAGTACTTATTTTTTTAGTAATGCAATTGGAAGATATCATTTAAAATTTTTTCTTCTATGGCTAGGTGTGGCTATTTATTTCTAGAAGAAAAAGATGAATAGCATTGTTCCTGTTTCAAGAGGTTACAGTTGAATAAAGGCGATAAAATCATAATCTATTTATAATTCTTTTTAATGCAAGAATGTTTATGCAAGTATTGAATCCTACAGGAACTTAGAGCACACAGGGGATATTCTGTTATTGTGGAGGTGGGTAAGAGAGTGGGTGGTTATTTTCTGATTAGAAATTTGATGTGAAATCTCTGTATAAATATTTCTAAATATTCCAGTAAAGCATAAAGGCAAAAGTATTACATAGTCCCATAAATTAGATATACAGCAAAATTTTTGTAATGACTACTTATCCATGCCTACCTGTTTTCTTATCTATTTATTTATCTATCTATAATTCTATTTATCTATCTACATGCATCCATAGTTCTACATATTTGTCTATCATCTCATCCATATATCTTCATATTCCCTTACTTATTTTTCTATTAAAATCCATTAGAAATCATGCTGTTTATATATTTGCATACTGTGCAATATTATATACTTTATAATATTTTACAATATTATGTAAACATTTTCCCATACCATTGGTCTCTGAGAACATTTAATATTAATGTCTGCATGTTCAATTTTATATCTAATTTATACGTATTTTTCTAATGTTTAATGCTAGATTATAAGTACATAATTATGATTAATCAAGTTTCTTATAACAACCTTTTGTCTACAACTCTAATTATCAATACAAATAAATTACTGGAAATTTACTAGAAATTGAATAGTTCTAAACATGGCTTGTCTGTTTGCACTATTGAAAATGTAAACGAATCTACTCCCCAATTTGCAGTATATACATATACCAAAATATAATTTATTTTAAAAATATACAATACTATGCATCTCAACCATGCACTGTTCACATTTACGTCTCTGTTGTTTAGCAAAGAACCTGAACATAGTAGATATTTAACAACGGTTGTTGTATTAGTTTCTTTAGCTTAAACATCTATATTGGTGATAGTACAACTAGGTGGTATTTACTTGAATGATTTTATCTAGAACTCTTCCATTTAACATTCATTATAAATTGATTCTAAAAACTAAATGAATTTTTAAATGAATGAGTCATTCTGTCTTATTTGTTGAAGAATGTAGAAGTTAATATTATGCTAACTCTAAATTGTATTCAGCTGATTATGACAGCTGTCAAAAATGTTACAATTCAATTTTATTGACATTACATTGAGTTGTTCTTGAAGATACATGTTTTGAAGTTGCTTAAAATACATATACACATAATGTCTATAGTTAGAGGAATAATTCTGGTGAAATATATGCCTATACACACACAAGTGTGTGTGTGTATTATATATATTATATATTATACACACACACACACACACACACACACACACACAGACTTATAAACATATTCCTATAATACATTTTTCAAGATATTACACATTTTAAAAATCTGGTTCTTTAGCTTCTTATAAGGAATAAGATCTTGGGTTTTTACCTGTAATCCCAGTACTCAGGGAGGCCAAGAGAGAAGATCACTTGGGGCCAGAAGTTCAAGGTTACCATGAGCTATTATCACATCATTACACTCCCATCTGGGTTACAAAGCAAGGGACCCTGTAGCTAAACAAAAATGAAACAATAATAAACAAGCAAAAAAAAAAAAAATCAGATTTCTATAACACTATAACAACACCTTCTTGCCTGATGACAATTAGTAGTCATTTCTCTCTAGAGTGGCAGTACCCTCTCTGTTCAGTTTTATTCATTTTTCTGACATGATTGGCCTCTGTAAACATTTAGAGTTTTCTAAACTACACTACTACCAAGGGAACTAGTTCTTTTAAAAAAAGTAAAATCAAGAAGATTGCTTAATGGTTCTTTTATTGTTATTGAATCACAGATATTTGCTTTCTAAATTGTAGAAAATCTTTTGACTTGATAGTCTAATATGCATTCTATATTTTATATTCCCATCTTCCTTATTTAATGTTACTCCATTAATATCCATTCAAAGCCACTATGTCATAATTCAGTTAAAGTAAGGCAAGTGAAAAATAGTACTGTATAGTATCTCTAATATTATACTCTAATATTTCTAGCTTTATTTTTAATATTACTAGATGCTCACTCTGTCATGATTTCCTCACCTATGATTAAAATAATTAAGATGTGCTTAATTATAAGATCCTTTGGATGTATAAAGGTGAGGATGAGAATGATATAAATTTAAGATTATTTTTCCTTCTTTAGTGATAGAATAAAATATTCTAATAATTTTTAATTTATATTTTGACAGAACTTCTAGATTGGTGAAGTGAGAGGTTTGACAATTTTGTACAGTAAAAATGCAACAATAAAACTGGACCAAATTATTAAAAACAACGATTTCAGAATTCTGAAAATTGATCAAAAGTACACAACAAACTGTGAAGCATTTATTTAAAAAAAACTGTTGAACCTTGGGTAAAAATCATGAGTCATAGCATTGCTAAGTTGAACTTATTTCATTCCCCTGCACCCGTTTATGTGTGTTTAGAATTTCTTGAATGGAGGCACAGGCCATGAAAACCAACAATTCTGTTGCTAAGGTGTTCTTATTTGATTTGTAGTAAAGAATGAAAATACCTCATGGTTCAGGAATTTCTGGAAGGGTAGCAACATCAGCAGCAAGCAAAGAGGAAAGGTCAATATCACAATAAGTTTCTAGCACAGTCTTGGGTAGGGCAAGTAAATCAGAAACATAACAGGAAAATCTGGGAAATGAAACTGCAAGAAGGAATTTCTACAAGATGCTATCTGTCCTTGACAGTCTGGAAAGCTACATGATCAAATAAGGCTGCAAAAGGATATGACAGAAGATTCTTGCTGTCCACACTTGCATGACTAAATATGAAGCCACGCACATATACCGAGCAAATGAAGATGGCTTGGAGGAAAGTAGAAAGCAACGTAGATATGTAAACTTACTGATTTCTAAAAAAATTATAATTTTATCCTAAACAAAACCTATCCTCAGAAAATAGAAGTCTTACTCATGATATTTAAACTCAATCCTTGACTAATTATGAACTGCTTACAAATCTATACTGATGCTGAGGTGATGCCTAGAAAAACAGGGTTAAAGTTAAAATTATTCAGTGACATAAGTTTTTTTACTCTGTAAGAAAGGCACGCACCACAGATTTTTTCCAGGGAAATTACTGAGTAAACAAACATGTAAAGCAGCAACCAAAACAGCTTTGTAAAAGAAAAATCAGAATCCATAACCACTCCAACATATCTAAAATGTTCAGTTTTGAATTTAGGAACATTATAAGAGATGGTAAAAAGCAAACAAATGTGACTCATTTTCAGCAAAAAAAAAAAAGCAGTCAACAGAAACTGTCCATAAATCCTGATATAGCTCTTAGCAGGCTAAAATTTTTAAATACCTATTATAAATACATTTTCCAATAAGTAGAATAAATGTGTAAAGTAGTGAAGGAAAGCATAAAGACATTACTCATCAAAAAAATAATTTTAATAGACCAATGGAAATAATAGAGAGAGAGAAGCCAAGTGGAAATTCTGTAGTTGAGAAGTACAATAACTGAGTAAAAAAGTTTGCTAGAGCAGTTCAATGGAAGATTTGAGCTGGAAGAAAAATCAGTAAACTTATAAATAAGTCAATATAAATTTCAAGTTTGAAAAATAGAAAAAAAAAGAATGAAGTAAAAAGAAAATAATGTCTAAGACATTGGGACAACAACTCTACTAACATACAGGAATTGGGAGTCCAGAGGGAGGAGACAAAAAAATTTTTGAAGAAATAATGGTCTTAAATTTTCCAAATTTTATGAAATTATATATATATATCTCAGATCAAGGAAGCGCTTTAAACTTCAGACAGGATAAAAACAACAAAGATATGGCACATAAAAAACAAATAACAAAAGGACAAATGTAAATTTAAGCCTATAAGCAATAACATTAAAATGTAAGTGAACTAAACATGTCAATCAAGAGACATATATTGTGAGCCTGGACACAAAACAATACAGTTCTATACTATGTAGAAGAAACAAATTTTAGACTCAAAAGGTAATATTGAAAATAAAAAATTAGGAAAAAAAAAAGCAGCAGCAACTGTGAGAGTTGGAGTAACTATACATCAGTAAATAAGACAGACCTTAAGACAGAAATATGAAATCAAAGAGGGAGATTTCATAATAAAAAAGAACCAAATATTTTAGAAGTATAGCAATGATATATGAAGACATGGAAAATGTAGAATTAGTGAAACTATACTGCAAACTAGACACTTTAATATCCTACACTCAATAATGTAAAAACAACTAGACAGAAATTCAGTGAAGATATAGAAGACATGAAAAGCACAACTAACCAACTTAATGTGGTACCTAACAAACACCTCACCAGTCAACAGAAAAATACTTTTTTGTTTTTAAGATCTTAAAAAACATTTTCCAGGGTAACTGTTTAATAGTCAATAAAACAGATCTAAATAAAGTTAATAGGATTAAAAAATCAAGTAAAATATGTTCTCAGTCAGAAAGGAACTATATTAGATAAAGCATTTGACAAAATTCAGTTCATTTTCATGGTAAAACAAAACAAACAAGTAAACAAATCTCAGTAAAACGGGAATTAAAGGAAACTTCTTCAATATCATAAAGACTTTTTATAAAAATCATTCAGTAACATTATACTCAATGGTGAAATCCTGAAAAATATTCTCCTATGATCAGAAAAAAGATAAGGATTCCTACTTACCTCACTTCAACTCAACATAGCATTGAAAGTTATAGACAGAGAAAGAAAATAAATAACAACCAAAAGAAAGAAGCAAAGAAAAATGAATAAAAGTCATCCAAATCGGAAAGAAGTGAAATTATCTATCTTCATAGATGACAGTTTACCTTTAAAAAAAAAAACTCTAAAGATTCCACAAAAATATTTATTAAAATGAACTCTAAAATTTAGCAAACTTTCAGCAGCATACGCTATGAATTCACAAAAAAGTTGCATTTCTATACAGCAACAATAAACAATCTGAAAAGGATATTAAAAACAATTTTCCATAACAATTAGAAGGATAAAACACTTAGGAGAAAACCAGGAAAGAAAAGACTTATTACTGGAAACTGCAAACAGTTGCTAAAAGAAAGAAATTAAAAATGATACAAATAAATACAAAGACATCTATGCATAGATTGAAAGACAATAGTGTAAAGATGTTAATACTAGCCAAAGAAATCTACAGATTCAATGCAATGTCTACTAAATTCCAAGGACAGGTTTTGTAGAAATGGAATCTCCCTTCCTAAAATTCATGTGGATTCCCAAGGCACTTGAATATCCCAAACAATCTTGAAAATAAATAGCAAATTTGAAGTACTCTCACTTCATAATTTCAAACTTACTAGAAAGTTATAGTAATAAGACTGGTATTGGCATAAAGACGAATATATAGAGAGATGAAAAAATGTAATTAAAATTATATATACAATATATGTGTATATATATATATGGTCAAGGCATTTTAACAAGATGAGAAGACTATTCAACCGGGGCTATGACAGTCTTTTCAAAAAATGGATGGGAAAACAGTACATCCACATATAAAATAGTGAAGTTGAACTCTTATCTTATATATACACAAAAAGCACAAAATGGATCAAAGACAATGATATGAGCTAAACTATAAAACTTTTAAATAAAAACTTGGAAATATTTTTCATGATAATTGTATTTGGCAAAAATTGTTTCTTTAAATAATACCAAAAGTACAGACAACAAAATAAAAACAGAACTTCATTAAAATAAAACAACAACAATGACAACAACTCTGTGAATCAAAGGACACTACAGAGTGAAAAGCAACCCATGGAATGGGAGAATGTATTTGCAAATTATATGTCTTATGAGGAGTTAGTATTCAGAATGGAAAACAAACTCTCACAACTCAACTGGGACAAAAAATAATTCACAACAACCTATGTTATTAATTAATTAATTAATTTATTTATTTATTTATTATTTATTTATTGAGTTGGAGTCTCACTCTGTTGCCCAGGCTGGAGTGCAGTGGCACGCTCTTGGTCACTACAGCCTCGATCTGCTGGGTTCAGGTGACTCTTCCTTCTCAGTCTTCCAAATAGCTGAAATTATAGGCAAGTGTCACCACACCTGGCTAATTTTTTTTTTATTATTATTGTAGAGATGAGGTCTCACCAGGCTGACAACCTATTTTTAAAAAGGAAAAATGACTTGAATAGGCAGTTATCCCATGAAAATATACAAATGTCCCATAAGCACATGAAAAGATGTTCAACATCCTTAATCATTAGGAAAATACAAATCAAAAACAAAATGAGATATAACTTTATGCATAAAATTGCTATTATAAGAACAAAAGCAAAAAAATTGGAAAATATGTATCAGCACTAATGTGAAGAAACTGTTAATAGTATAATTGTGCACCTATGGTAGGAAAGTCAAACAGTACAGCCACTGTGGGAAACAATATGGTGTTTCCTCAAATAATTGAGTATAGAATTATCATATGATGCATCAGTTCCTTTTCTGAGTATATACCCAAAAGAACTGAAAGCAAAGTCTTGAACAGATATTTACATTGCCAATGTTCATAGCATTATTCATAATAGCCAAAAGATGGAAATAACCTATGTGTAGATCAAAAGATACATAGATAAACACATTATTACATATATACATAAAGGAATGTATTTAGTCTTAAAAGGGAATGAAATTCTAATCCATGCTTCAACATGAATACACTTTGAAAACATTATGCAAAGTGAAATAAGCCACATAGCAAAGTGATGCTTTCATATAAATGAGGTACCTAGGATAGGCAAATGCATACAGACAGAAAGTAGAATATTATTTATCAGAGGTTGGTTAGGAAGAGAGGGGAATAGAGAGTTATTGTGTATTGAGTACAAATTGTCAATTTGGAGTGATAAAATATTCTAGAGATGGATAGTGCTCAAAATATTGTGGATATACATAAAATACTCAAGGGATGGATAGTGCTAAAAAGTATTTGAGTGCACAATACCATTGAGTTGTCTACTTAAAAATGGTTAAAATGGGAAATTTTATGTTACATATTTTTTACCAAAATTAAACAAGTTAAAAATATTATAGAAGAAAAATTATTCCTTTCAGTAGCTTTCATCCAAGTGTTCATTCCAATTAAAGAGCTCATTTCTGACTGATGGTCAAGTATGGAAGGTTGGGATTAAGTTGGTTCCACTTACATGAGCACTTGTTGATATTCATGTACCGGTCCCTTACTTGGGCACATCCAAGAGCATGCAAACAGGAGCTCACATTTAGAATTTAGCCATTATCTTTAAATGATGTTTTGCATGTCATTTAGCTGAAAATGAATAAAGTAGGTGTGTGTTACAAAACTTTTGCTTGTGTCCTTTTACTAGACAACACTGCCTAAGATGACGTTAGCTTTTTCGCTAAAAAGCTGTCAATAGCTTATAAATAACACAATTGTTTTACATTGTACTTTTTTGCTAAATGTGTTATATTGTTTATGACAAACCTTTGAAATATCACAATTTTTGAGCCTTAAAAAATGTAGCTGGAAACACTTCAGAAATATTTCCTCAGTTCGATTTTCAAATCTAGTAATAATCTTCAATGACTCTTGGCTTTGTCCACTGAGATTTTAGGTCCATCTGTTGAGTCACCTTTCTTTTTTCATAAAATGTAACACAAGCTTGCAGCTGAGTGGTTTTATCAGCTGTTGAACTTGAAATATTCAATAGCTTTCTTTCATTTTTTACTCTGTTTCTTTCAGTCTAAGCTAGCAGTGTTTCTTCCATATAAATTTCTCAAAAACTTTGGGGTGTTGCACTGAATTTTACTTTATTAGAAAAAGCCACATCTACATATTTCTTTCTGAGGTAATCCCTCTTTTATTATTATCTTCTGCTGAGTTGACCAAGGAGCAATACCTATAACCTTCCCCTATTGACTCTCTGGTTGAATTGAAAGAATGCTGAGGAATACCCTTGATTTCTTAGAAGGAACTGTGTACTCTAACATTTCGGTCTTTCTGAGATTTCAGCAAAGGTTTATATAGTCACACACTCGGTATTTTCGCTATGCCAGACTTTTGACAGATGTTTTTGACATTTATTCCCTTTGCCATCAGAAGAAGCTGAAAATGTTCAAAATGTTCTATTCTGGCTTGTTTTTGCTCAACAGTTCTTCTTTCAATTTGTCTCTCTCTTGTTAGAGTTTACCGTAAGCAGCAAGAAGAAACCAGGTATAACCTTTACTCAGAAATCTCCTTAGCTGTATATCCAGGTTTATCACTTAAAAGTTTGGCTTTCCACCTAATTGGAGGACACAATTTTACTAAGATTCTGCCACTACATTACAAGGATATCCTTTTTTTCCAGTTTTCAGAAACATGTTTCTCATTTCTTCTGAGTCTTCACTGGCAATATTCTTCAAGTCCAAATTTATAGTAATATTCTATTCCCTGTAATTTAAGCAACCTCTAAGACAATTTATGATTTTCTCATAATGTTCCTTCTGAGCCCTCACCAGCAGGCTCTTTAATATGCATTTTTCTACTAATAGTCTGCTCAAGACAATCTACGATTTTTTTAGTCTCCTCAAAATTATTTCTCAAATACTTTCAGCATTCACCTGCTATGATTCAAAGGCCATTTCCATATTTTTAGGTATTTTTAAGAATAATACTCACTCTGGGTACTAAATACTGTATTAGTTTTCAATTGCTTAAGATTTGCATGGCTAAATTTAGTTAAAAGTTTAAAATCACTTATTATTCCACAACTTTGTAAGTTAGCAATTGACCTAAAGAGGATTCTCTTCTTAGGATCCCACAGGCTGGCTTCATGATGATGGCAAGCTGGATTCTTATCTGGAAATTCTGGATACAAATTTGCTAACGAGCTATTTGGCTAGTTGGGAAAATTCAGTTCTTTGCTGTTGTAGAAATGAGGACTACTTCTCTGCTAGCTGTGAACTGGAGAACACCCTTAGCTTCTAGATGCTACTGGCATTTTCAGGCCATGATCCTTCTCACAGGCTCTCTTACATCATAACCTGCAGCAGGATGTCTCATGCTAAATTGTTTCTTACCTTTGATTTTTCTTCTCCGACTAGACAGAGAAAACTCTCCACTATTAATGTGTTCATACGTCAGGCCTACTTGAATAATCTCCTTTTATAAGGCTAATTAATTAATAAACTTAAATAAAACTGCAAATTTCTTTTTGTTGAATAACATTACAAAACAGTAGAGATTAAAGATTGTGGGGCATCTTAGAATTCTGCCTAAAACAAAACCCAAAAGAGGAAGATAGAAAAAATGGAAGTAGAAGTAGCATCTGATGACATAATGTCAAAACCAGTATCCACAAGTGCTGAAAGAATTCATAGACTTCTTAATGGTAGGAATCATGAGAAGAATAAATTAAACAAAAGCAACAAATAGGTATATCACAGTAAACATGGTAGAAAAAAGAGAAAAAAGTAAAATAGTTAAAAAGTTAAAAACCAGCCAGGCTCGGTGGCTCAGCCTGTAATCCCACGCCTTTGGGAGGCTGAGGTGAGTGGATTGCCTGAGCCCGCGGGTTCGAGACCCGCCTGGGCAGCGAGACCTCATCTCTACAATAAATCAAAAAATCAGCCGGACGAGGTAGAGCGCGCCTGTAATTCCGGCTACTTGGAAGGCTGAGGCGGAAGGATCGCCGGAGCCCGGCAGGTCGAGGCTGCGGTGGCTGGGAGTGGCCACTGCACTCCAATCTGGGCGACAGAATGAGACTCCAACTCAAAAAAAAAAAAAAAAGTTAAAAATCACTAGATAAAGAAGACAAAGTGCATCAGTGGGACAATATTACGCTTTTGTACCTGATAGATTAAAAAAAAAGAAGACTCCTCAAAAATGAAAAAGTATGTTAAAACTGTCTACTTAGAATTCTATATCTAGAAAATATTATTTTAAAAAAGATAGGTATTTAATCTCTCATATAAATTGTGCATGTGTTCAATAGTAGCAATATTTTAATAACTGTGTTTGTATTAATTGCTATTTTAATAATAACAATACTATTCTTAAAGGATAAAAACCAGCTATTTAATATTAAAATAGTATACCACATAGGCTGTGGTTCCCACAAGTACCTGATGGTGCATTTGGGCAAGCAGCTGAGCCCAAACACTTGTCTCTACTAGTGTGCCAGAACTCCTGTCAGCTTCCAATGTAAAGGCTCTCTGTGACCTAGACTTCACACAGGCTTCTTGTGGGATGGTAGCAGGTTGGAAGCATAGCAGAAGGCAAGGATCTCTGTAGGTAGTACTCATCTGGAATTTTATAAGATGGAAGCAGCTAAAGAAACAGTAGCATTGGCAGTGATCAGAGCAATGACGATTGCCAAACATCATTATACTCTAATAATTTAATAACCTGTGTTCTATATTTGTGCATAGTTTTAATATTGTGAATATGATTATAGCTGTAGCTCTCATTTATTGTTTACTTGGTATATTCCAGGCCCTGCTTAAGTACTTCATTAGTATTATATTATTCAGCTGTCAAAATAATTTTATGAGGTACACACTTTCATTATACTCATTTTTTGTGGAGAGAAAACTGATAGAGTGGTCTGTATCTAGACCCCATACTCTTAGTCAATAAAATGCATTATAAAATATTGTCTATACAACATTGTTTGCAATTCTTGAAATGTCCCAAAATAGCAAAGCTCAAATGACTTATGATATACCTTTTTTATAGATTACATGTTTATGTCCTTCCAAAATTCATATATTGGAACATAATCCTCAATGTAATGGCATCTGGAGGTGAAACCTTGGGAGGTAATTAACTAACACAGATATTAGTGCCTTCCTGAATCATATTAGTGCCCTTAGTTTTAAAAAGACCAGGTAGCTTTCTCCTTCTCTGCTCTTTGTCATGTGAAGCTCCAAGAGAAGTTGCTGTCTGTAAATCGGAAAGTAGGTTCTCACTAGACATCCGATCTGTCAACATATTGATCCTTACCTTCCCAACCTCCAGAGCTATGAGAAACAAATATTTGTTTTCAAGCCATCTATTCTATGGCATCCTGTCATAGCAGTAGAACTTGATATGAAAGTCTATGCAGCTATTTGAATGAAGTAGAACAGAATGTACCCACATGCAAACACTTCTGACATATTGCTGAGTATAAAAATAAAAGTAAGTTGTAGAACAAGGTGTACTGAAAATAAGTAGATATATGTATAAAATGTATATGTAAATTCATTACAAATGTATATGTAAATTTAGCCTTTCTGGAAGGATGCATGAGTTACCTAAGAAAGGTAAATAGGTGGCTGAGATAAGGTAGGAGAGGACAGGAAAAAAAACGAGGAAAAGGAAACTGAGTTATCTTAATCACATATTTTAGTGGGTATTTTTTAAAAGAAACAATGTGTTTTTCTATTTTATTTTTTAATAAAAACAAAATAGGAAAAAGTATTGGTTGAAATATCTGTTTATTGATAGAAAAACTATTTATTTGTTTTAAATGTGAAATGATATAATTGTGCTTTAAGACGTTTATTTTAAGAAAATGGAGACTATTTACAAAGTCTTAACAGATATATTTCTATATTTCTGTTCTATTGTGGGAACTAGAGGATGAAGACAATAAGTAGTCTTTTATTTTATTTTATTTTATTTATTTTATTTCTTGAGCTGGAGTCTCACTCTGGCACCTATGCTGGAGTGCAGTGGCATGTTCCTGGTCACCACAGCCTCCATCATTCAAGTGAACCTTTTACCTCAGCCTTTTAAGTGGCGGGACCTACACGTGCGTGCTACCATGCTTTGCATATTTTTTGATGTATTGTAGAGATGAGGTCTCACCAAGTTGCCCAGGCTGGTCTCGAAACCCTGAGTTCAGGCAATCCTCTCATCTCGGCTTCCCAAAGTGCTGGAATTACAGATTCGAGCCACCATGTCCAGCCAGGTAGTTCTTTAATAGCATACCTATGAACTCATCTTTCTAGAGTATCAGCAAATTGACCAGTCTCCTTGGATTGCTTTCAAATATTTATATTATTCTGATGTTAATTTTATACAATTTTATAAGTAAGAAAATAAAGTAAGGAACCTGGATGAGAGCAACAAATGACAATTATACATGCATATATGTTTATAAACTTGTATGTAATTTATTTTTGTATACACAATAACTTTTAAGCTAGCCAACATGCTTTTTCAAATTTCATATGATTAGTTCATGCAAAGTTATATGCAGTTTCCTTTGCTTACTGATCTGAGAGCATGATTTGATCAAGTAGAGAAAATAATGTTAAAGAAAATGGAAGTGAAGTTTCATTGAGGGTGTACAAGAATGATGCCATTACTCCTTTATGCTTTTCTTTGAGAGATGCAAATTTAGTCTTTATAGACCCTGAATAGAAGAATATTCACTTCTATCATCATAAAAATTGGATATAATGAAATTCTAGATCCAGAATGTCCTACTTCGATATAGCAGTATGTGGCTTAACAAGTAATACATGTGAACAAAAAAGCATTCAAAGACAGCATTACTTAAAAAAAATTAAAAACAGCTAGCACTTAAAAATAGGTTAGGTAGTATTTAAATGTATTAAATAGTAATTTGTAAAAACTTACAAATGGTTAAAAATTTCATTGTGAAATAGAAAACATTAACAAAACAAAAAGCTGGTTCTTCAAAAGATGGGCCTCTAGCCAGAATGAACAAGAAAAAGAGAGAAAAAGCTCAAATAAACACAACCAGAAATACAAAAGAACAAATCACAACTAACCCCAGATAAATACAAAAGATTATCAGAGATTATTATGTACACCTATATGGAAACAAACTTGAAATCCTAGATGAAATGGAGGACTTTCTGACATCACATAACCTACCCAGGTTAAAACAAAAAGACATTGAGACACTAAATAGGCCCATAACAACCCAGGAAATTGACTTTTTCATACAAAAACTACCTACAAAAAAAAACCCTCTACTGGATGGCTTTCCAGCAGAATTCTACAAAATGTACAAAGAAGAGCTGATACCAATCCTACTGAAAGTATTCCAGGCAATTGAAAAAGATGAAAGTCTCCCCAAATCATTTTATGAAGCTAACATTACACTGATACACAAAACAGGTAAAGATCCAACAAAGAAAGAGAACTACAGGCCAATATCCCTTATGAACATAGATACAAAAATCCTCAACAAGATTCTAGCAAATTGGACCCCAAAACACATCTCAAATATCATCCACCATGACCAAGTGGGCTTCATCCCCAAGATGCAGGGCTGGTTCAACATTTGCAAAATAATAAATGTCATTAAATACATCAACAGATGTAAAAGTAAGAACCACATGATTATCTCATTAGATGCAGAAAAAGTTTTTGATAAAACCCAGCATCTCTTCTTGATAAAAACTCTCAAACATCTAGGTATAGAAGGAACATACCTCAAAATAGTAAGTCCCATCTACGACAAACCCACAGCAAGCATATTGTTAAATTGTCAGAAACTAGAATCATTTCCCCTGAAAACTGGAACAAGACAAGGTGTCCACTCTCACCCCACTTGTTCAATATTGTGTTGAAAGTCCTAGCTCAGGCAATTAGACGAGAGAAGGAAATTAGGGGTATCCAAAAAGGAAAAGAGGAAGTCAAGTTATCCCTCTTTGCTGGTGATATGATCTTATACCTTGAAAATCCAAGAGAATCTGTCAAAAACCTGCTTGCACTGATAAAGGACTTTGGGAAAGTCTCAGGGTACAAAATAAATGTGCAAAAGACAGTTGCATTTCTCTAAACCAACGACAAGCAGGCAGAGACCCAAATAAAAAGCACAATCCCATTCACAATAGCCACCAAAAAAATGAAATACCTTGGCATCTTCCTAACCAAAGAAGTGAAAGACCTTTACAATGAGAACTACAAAACACTGCTCAACAAAATCCAAGAAGGTACAAACAAATGGAAAAATATTCCATGCTCATGGATAGGAAGAATCAACATTGTTAAGATGTCCATCCTACCAAAGGCAATCTAAAGATTCAACGCAATACCCATTAAGTTACCAACATCATTCTTCTCAGACCTGGAGATGACAACACAGAAATTTATATGGAAACATAAATGACCACAAATAGCCAAAACAATCCTTAGCAAAAGAAACAAAGCAGGAGGTGTCACACTTCTGGACTTCAAACTTTACTATAAGGCTACAGTAATCAAAACAGCCTGGTATTGGTACAAGAACAGGCACATAGACTAATGGAACAGGATAGAGATTCTGGAAGCAAAGCCTCAATTCCTCAACCAACTCACCCTTGACAAAGCTTCCAATAACAACCACTGGGGAGAGGAGAACCTATTCAGTAAATGGTGCAGGAAAACTGGCTGAACACATGCAGAAGATTGAAACAGGACCCCTACTGATTATCATACACAAAAATTAACTCTAAATGGATCAAAGACCTAAATGTAAAACCTCAAACTGTAAGAACCTTAGAAAATGCAGGAAACACTCTTATGGAAGTTGGAACTGGCAACCGATTCCTGACCAAAACCCGACATGCTCAGGCCATAAGAGATAAGATAGACAAGTGGGACCTCATTAAACTGACAAGCTTCTGCAAAGCCAAAGAAACCATCAAGAGAACACGGAGACAGCCCACAGAATGGTAAAAAATATTAGCCAACTGTATGTCTGACAAAGGCCTAACATCTAGGATCTACAAGGAACTCAAACATGCCAAAAGGAAACAAAAAAACAAACAGCTCCTTTAAAAATTGGGCAAAAGACATGAATAGACACTTTTCAAAATAAGATATACAGGCACCCAACAGACACATGAAAAAGTGCTCAGCCTCACTCATCATTAGAGAAATGCAAATCAAAACCACATTGAGATACCTAACTCCTGTAAGAATGATCATCATTAATAAAACAAGCAACAACAGATGCTGGCAAGGATGTGGAGAAAAAGGAACGCTTCTACACTGCTGGTGGGAATGCAGACTAATACAATATCTTTGGAAGACAGTGTGGTGATTTCTCGAGGAACTAGAAATTGACCTTCCATATGACCCAGCAATTCCCCTATTGAGAATATACCCAGAGGAACTCAAATCATTCTACAAAAAAGATACCCACACATGTATGTTTGTTGCAACTCTATTCACAATAGCACAAACATGGAACCAACCGTGTTGTGCATCGAAGCTGAACTGGATAAACAAAATGTGGTACATATACACAATGGAATATTATGCAGCCATAAAGAAGGACAAATATATGGATTTTGCAGCAAATTGGGGATTTGGAGTCGATGATACTCAGTGACTTATCACAGAAGCAAAGAACAAAGTTGCATATGTTCTTACTCATAAGGTGACCTTGAACGATGATAATGCTGTGGGAAAGTGATTGGGAGTAGTGGAAACCTATCAGGGGAAGTGGGGGTGGGACTGGCAGTTGGGAGAAGCTGTTAGGGGAGGGTACCTGCATGATCAATGTTTGTATACACCTAGCTCTGAATTGTGCCCCACATCTTTATAATAAATAAATTAATTAATTAAAAATGAAAAAAAAACAGCTAGCACTTAAAATAGGTTAGGTAATATTTAAATGTATTAAATAGTAATTTGTGAGAACGTACAAATGGTCAAAAATTTCATTGTGAAAGACAAAGACTGCCAGTTAAAAATGTTAAAACTGATTCTTGGCCTTCATATCTCTATCTTCAAATCTTCATATCAAGGTTTATTCTAAGTGTGAAATTATTTTAAATAAATTTGAAGTCTCTAATATAAAAAGAGAAGAGATAGCAAATATTGAAAAAAAACTCTCTGGTTTTTATTATACTCTAGCTATATTTATTTTTTAAGTCAAACATCTCAGTAAGGTGTTAAACTTGCAAAGGAATACCTTATGTTCTTCAACAATTACATGCTCTGAAATTGCTTGTCGTTAAAGTCATCTATGTTTATGCTAAATTGCAAACTAAAATGCAAAGTGGAAGAGTGATGATAGTTTGATGAAGATCTATATATTCCTTATTAAGCTTTGAAATATAAGTGTTCCTAAAGTTTCAGACCATACAATTTAATAAACAAGAATGTTAATTTTTGATACTGTCTTAATTTGAATCAAAAGCAAATGAACCTGTGACTGGTATTATGCTTTTATGTTTGCATGTAATATAACAATGTTTTAACTACACTTTGTATACTAAAATAGAATTGCATTATGTGAGTTTCAAATAATATTTGAATGGTAAACATATACAGTATATGAATATTCATTTTCCATTCTTTTGTGAAGATAAGTGAAAGTAATCATAGCAAATTGGTCTGTTCATTTTTCCCAACCATTCATTAATATCGACTCTGAGACTTTCAGTGGGAAGATCACCTGTTATCCTAACTAGATTACTTTGTATCCTTCAGTAGTTTTAGAGCACTTAGAAGTAACACCTGACTAAATTTGTAGCATATAGTACAGTTTCAATAATTGTTTCATAGAATTCTGTTTAGGAACAGACATTGGACATTACCTAGATGAAAGTATTATTTTCTTCATTCTTAAATTAAGAATCAGAAACATTGAATAATTTGCTGACAGGATTATTGATTTTAGAGATTATCATTAATCTGATCTTATCCTACTACACAACTTTATATCAAAGTGAGATTTGTGGACACATGTGGTCCTGCAGACATAGGGAATTCTACATTCAAATGACTGTTTTAGTCTTCTTCACCCTAAATTTGTTGCACTCCAAGTGATCCACATTTTATTAAACAGAGTAAATGTTGATTCAAGTTTGCCAGTTACATAGGGTAAAAATGGTGGAGACACCATTTGCTCCCATCATTATTTAATACCCTACAAGCTGTTCTTTAGATAATCCTACAATCTATACAAGGGGTCAGCAGAACTTTTCCATAAATGACAATATTGCAAATGCTGTAGTCCTTGTAGACAATGTGATCATTGTTAAAACTATTCTAGTCCGCTGTTACAGTGTGAAAGCAGCCCTAAACAACATGCAAAAGAATAAGGGTAAACATGTTCCAACTAAATACTATTTGTAAAAGTGGTTAATAACTCCAATTTCAACAAAGGGCTATAGTTTTCTTTTTTCTTTTTTCTTTTTTTTTACTTTAAAGACGTGGGGTACTATTCAGGGTTAGGTATACAAATGTTCATTATGCAAGTACCCTTGTTGATGATGTGAGCCATTCCCTCCCCTGGCAGTTTCCTGCTACTGCCAATCCCTTTCTTATAGTATTATGATAATTGTTCAAGATCTGCTTATGAATGAGAACCCACAGTACTCTGTTCTTTGTTTCTGTGATAGATCATGGAGTATGATAGACTTTAAATCCATCCAAGTTGCTGCAAAATCCATATGTTTGTGCTTCCTCATGGCTGCATAATACTCCATTGTGTATATGGGCCACATTTTTTTTTTTTAAATCTAGTCCAGCTTCTATGGGCTGCACGGTTGGTTCCACGTTTTTGCTATTGTGAATAGAACTGCAACAAACATGCATGTGCAGGTATCTTTTTGGTGGAATGACTTGAGTCCCTCTGGGTATATTCCCAATAAGGGAATTGCTGGGTCATATGGAAGATAAATTTCTAGTTCTTTCAGAAATCGCTACATTGCCTTCCAAAGAGGGTACACTAGTTTTCATTCCCACCAGCACTGTAGAAGTTTCTTTTTCTCCGCATCCTCGCATCTGTATTTTTTTGTTTTATTAATGATAGTCATTCTTACTGGGGTTAGGTGATATCTTAATGGGGTTTTGATTTGCAATTCTCTGATGATTAGTGAGGCTGAGCACTTTTTCATGTGTCTGTTGACTGTCCTTATATCTTCTTTTGAGAAGTGTCTATTCATGTCTTTTGCCCACTTTTTCATGGGGCTGTTAGTTTTTTTCCTTTCGACGCATTTGAGTTCCTTGCAGATCCTAGCTGTTAGGTCTTTGTCAGAAATACAGTGGGAAAATATTTTTTCCTGGTCTGTGAACTGTCTCCCTGCTCTCTTGATGGTTTCTTTTGTTTTGCAGTAGCTTGTCAGTTTGATGTGTTCCCACTTGTCTATCTTATCTCTTATGGTATGGGCACTTGGAGTTTTGATGAGGGATTGGCTTCCAGTTTCAATTTCCATTAGGGTGTCTCCTGCATTTTCTAAGATTCTTATAGTTTGAGGTTTTACCTTTAAGTTTTTGATCCATTTAGAGTTAATTTTTGTGTATGGTGATAGGTAGGGGTCCTATTTCAATCTTCTGTATGTGATCAGCCAGTTTTCCCAGCTCTGTTTGCTAAATAGTTTCTCCTCTCCCCAGTGGTTGTTGTTGGAGACTTCACCTAAGATGAGTTTGTTGAGAAACTGAGACTTTGTTTCAGGAATCTCTATGTTGTTCCATTGGTGTGTGTACCTATTCTTGTACCAATACCAGGTCATTTTGATTATTGCAGCCTTATATAAAGTTTGAAATCTGGAAGTTTGATACCTCCTTGCTTTGTTTCTTTTGCTAAGGATTGTTTTGGCTATTTGTGGTCATTTATGTTTCCATATGAATTTCTGTGTTATCATTTCCAGGTCTGAGAAGAATGATGTTGGTAACAATGAGTATTGAGTTGAATCTGTAGGTTGCCTTTGGTAGGACGGACATCTTAACAATGTTGATTCTTCCTGTCTATGAGTATGGAATATTTTTTCTTTTGTTTGTGTCTTCTTGTATTTCTTTGAGCAGTGTTTGGCAGTTCTCATTGTAAAGGTCTTTCACTTATCTGGTTAGGAAGATGTGGAGGTATTTCATTTGTGTGTGTGTGTGTGTGTGTGTGTGTGTGTGTGTGTGTGTATGTGTGTGTGTGTGTGGCTATTATGAATAGGATCGTGCTTTCTACTTACTGCTCTGTCTGCTGCTTATTAGTGTATAAGAAACTATCTCTTGCACATTTATTTTGTACCCCGACACTTTGCCAAAGTCCTTTATCAGTGGAAGCAGGTTTTTGACAGATTCGCTTGGATTTTTGAGGTATAGGATCATATCGTTAGCACAGAGAGATGACTTGTCTTCCTCTTTTTCTATTTGGATACCCCTGATTTCCTTCTGTCTAATTGCTCTAGCTAGGACTTCCAACACAATGTTGAACAAGAGGGTTGAGAGTGGGCAGCCTTATCTTATTCCAGTTTTCAGGGGAAATTTTTCCAGTTTCTGTACATTTGAAAATATGCTAGCTGTGGGTTTATCATAGGTGGCACTTACTATTTTGAGGCAAGTTCCTTCTATATGTAGGTGTTTGAGGGTTTTTATCAAGAAGGAATGCTGGATTTTATCAAAAGCTTTTTCTGCAATCCAATGATATAATCATGTGGTTCTTGTTTTACATCTGTTGATGTATTTAGGTCTTGCAGATGTTGAACCAGTCCTGCATCCTGGGGGTGAAGTCTACCTGACCATGGTGGATGATTTTTGGATGGGTTTTTGGATCCAAATTGCTAGAATCTTGTGAGGTTTTTTGTATTTATGTTCATAATGCATATTATCATGTAGTTCTCTTTTCTTGTTGGATCTTTACCTGGTTTGGGTATTAGTGTGATATTAGCTTCATACAATGATTTGGGGGGGAATTCCATCTTTTTCAGTTGCCTGGAATACTTTCAGTAAGATTGGTATCAGCTACTCCTCATGCATTTTGTAGAATTATGCTGGAAAGCCATCTGGTTCAGGGTTGTTTTTTTTTTGTTGTTGTTGTTGTTGTTTTTTTTTTTGGTAGGTTGTCTTCTTATGACAGAATCAATTTCCTGGGCTGTTATTTGTCTATTTAAAGTCTTAATGTCTTCTTGTTTCAACCTAGGGAGGTTGTGTGATGTCAGAAAATTCTTCATCTAATTTAGGTTATCAAATCTTTTTCTATACAGGTGCTTAGTAATCTCTGTAATCTCTGATAATCTTTTGTATTTCTTTGGGGTTAGTTGTGATTTGATCTTTTGTACTTCTGATTGTGTTTATTTGGGATTTTTCTCTCTTTTTCTTGGTACTTCTGGCTGGGGGTTCATCAATCTTGTTAATTCTTTCAAAGAACCAACTTTTTGTTTTGTTGCTGTTTTCTGTGATATTTTTCTCTTCTGTGTCCTGTATCTGAGCTCTTACTTAGGTGATCTGGATTCTTCTGCTAAAGTTAGGGTTTTGGTGGTCTTCTCTTTCCAGTTCCCTTAAGTGTTTCCTTAGGCTGCCAACTTGTGATCTTTCCATTTTCTTGATGCATGTTCATAGAGATATAAATTTCCCCCTTAGAACTATTTTCCTGGAATTCCAGAGTTTCTGGTAAGATGTTTCTTAATTTTCATTTGTTTTCAGGAATCTTTTAATTTCTGTTTTGAATTCAGCATTGGCCCAGTAGTTGTTCAGCATCATGCTGTTTAGTGTCCATATCTTTGTAGACTTTGGGGAAATTTGGTTAGTGTTGATATTTATTTTTATTCCACTCTGGTCTGAGAAGGTGCATGGCAATAGTTCGACCTTACAGAATTTGCTTACGCTTGATTTATGGCCAAGGATGTGATAGATCTTGGAGTATGTTCCATGTGGTGATTAGTAGAATGTATATTCTGTATTTGTGTCATGGAATATTCTGTGGGTACCTATTCAGTCCCTTTGGTCAAGTGTCAAGTTTAGGTTTTGGATCTCCTTGTTGATTTTTTGCCTCAATGATCTATCTAGGGATGTTAGTGGGATATTCAAGTCCCCTGCTATAATAGTATTAGAGTCAATATCTTTTTTTTTGCTTACTTAGTGGTTGCTTTATAAATGCTCATGCTTGTGTGTTAGATGCATATATGTTTAGGATGGATATTTCTTGCTGATGGATTGAACCTTTTTCATTATGTAGTGTCCTTTTGTGTCTTTTCTAATTTTTCCTAGCTTAAAGTTGTTTTGTCTGATATTAAGATTTTGACTCCTGCCTTCTTTTATGATCCATTTGAATGGAAATTTGTTTTTCATCCTTCAACGTTGCCTCTGTGTGTCCCTTTTAGTGAGATGAGTTTCCTGGATGCAGCAAATAATCAAACCATGGATTCTTATCCAGTTTGCCATTCTGTGTCTTTTCAGTGGTGCATTTAGTTCATTCACATTCAAGCTAATGATTGTACGTGATTATTTATCCCTGTCATGAGGTTCTTATAAATTTTTTGTTTGCTTGTTTTCTTTTAGCTTTGGGGTTGATGTATGTGTGTGTTTTCAAATTTATTGTTGCAATTTATTCTCTGTTGATTCTGTCCTCTGCTATTCTCTTGGGTAGTGTGTGGTCATTCTTTTTTTTTTTTTTTTTTTTTTCTTTCTTCCATGCTTACTACTTTTTTAAGTGTCTCCTGTAGACCTGGTCTAGAAACTACATAATCTCTTAGGAATTGGATGTCTGGGAAGGATTTTAATTCTCCATCACTGATGAAACTAAGTTTGGCTGGGTAGAAAATTCTTGGTTGAAATTATCTTTGAGGACTTTGAATACTGGACTCCAGTCCCTTCTTGCTTGTAGTGTTTCTGCCAATAGGTCTGCTGCAATTCAGATTGGTTTTCCCTGGTAGGTAGTCTAGTCTGAACTTTCTCTCTTGCTGCCTTTAGGATTTTTTCTTTTGTACCTACTTTGTGTAGGTAAATTACTATGCGTCTATGGGTTGGTCTTCTCATTTTATGTCTTGCTCAGGTTCTTGCTTTGCTGTCTCTTGTAGTTTTGAAAGTTGAATGAGGTAAAGGATGGGGAGCTAGGATTGAGAAACTACTTGCAAACCACAATGTTCACTGATTGTAATATATGTTCTCTGAGACCCACTCCTCACCACAATGCTATATGATGATATAATGGGCACATGTGTGTACCCCCTGAGTCCAAGATACAGTAGCAGCAATGAGGAGGACAAAGAAAAATAGAATGAAGTAAGGTGGACAAAAATTAAAACAAACAAACACAGAACAATGAACACAGAAACCAAAGCAAAACACACACACACACACACACACACACACACACCAAAACAAATTAGAATGAAAACAAAGTGAACAAAACAAAGCAAACCCCCCCCCAAAAAAAAAAAAAGCTGGGAAAGCTAAACATACACACACACATCTAGCACAAAATGAATGGAGAAGAAAAAGAGAAAGACTGGGGGAAAAAAAGAAAAAACTAGGAATTCAGATTGAACCCTCACATATATATTCACACACACCTAAAACTAAAGAGAGAGAGAGAGAGAGAGAGAGAGAGAGGAACAAAAGTGCAAAAAACAAATCAATAAAAAAAAACCCAAACCAAAACAAAACCTGGAAGATGAATACTCAATCATTCACATACATAAACAGAAAACAAAAGAAGAAAGAAAACAAAAAGGAAAACAAGGGAGAGATGTAGATCAAACTCTCACATACACATTAATGCACAAAGGAAAAATATTTTTAAAAATAGAAAAGCTAACAAACAACCAGGCAAAAAATTTTTAAAAATTTTAAAAATTAAAAATTAAAAAAAAAAATTCCCTGCCCTCTTTTGGCAGTTTCTGCAATTGTTCCTCTAGTCTGTTTCCCTGCTATTTCTTGTAGAGCTTCCACCTCTTTCACTCTTTCCCCAGGGAAGAAGGAGGGAATGTGAAGGTGGGTGGGGTTGCAGTCCTCCCCTCCCACTCTTGTATGTTCAGGGGAATTCCCTCTGGTGGAGAGGTGTGGGATTGTCTCTTCCCCCGGTATGTACTCATGGGGGGTGTCCCAGCCAGGCCTATCCTGGAATGGAGTTCTATTGAGGCTGAAGTCCAGGCTCAGGTTCATCCCTCTCAGTCATGCCCCAGCTGTGTGGGTTTGATGTTCAGAGGATTTCTGGGGAGGAGGAAGGTTGTGTCAGCCCCAGACTCACTACTAATCTCTTTGGAGGTCTTCCTTGTCCTTTTCTGGCCACACCCTTTGTCCTCCAGCTGAATCAGGGTGGGGGGCGGGGCACCTGAGACTCAGCACTTGTCTTGTCCCTCTGAAGTTTGTGCTTTCAGGACATTCCCTCTGGGTCATGGTCAACCCCTGAGTAGCTGATCTGTGGTCACAGAGATTGGATCTGTTACTCCATGGTGAGCCGGTCAGAACACTTTCTTGCCCTGTTTTTAAGATGGTGGTGGAGTGCCTCTTTTGTCTTCTCTGGTGGGACTCTGCCTCTGGGCTCCCTCCTCAGTTCTTGCTGCCAGTGTCCAGTTAGGCACTGTAACAGTGAGGCAAAGCCTGGAGTCGGCAGTCTCTCCCGCCTCAGTGGTGAGGCAGAGCCTGGAGCCAGTGCTCTCTCCCCACCACATCTTTGCAGGAAAACTTTTGTCAGTTAAAAAAAAAAACAAACATGATACTCAGCTTCTGTGACCTGGGAAGTGCTAGGGACCAAGTAGAGCAGCTGCAGCACCAGCTGCTTCACCAAGAGGGTCCTGGCCACTTGCTCATGAACCCCCCACTTAGTCTCTCCCAGCATCTTTGCCCAGGAAGGGTTTTGTTGATTAAAAAACAAAAATGACGCTTGGCTTCTGTGTCCCTGGAATTGCGAGGGTCCAAGTTGAGCAGCTGCGTCATCAGCCACTGCACCAGGAGAGCCCTGGCAGCTTCTCTCAGTCAGCTCTCAGTCAGCAACTCACATGCCCACTCTCTCACTGACACATACACAAAATTTTTCATACACTCACACTAGGATTCACATAGTCTTGATTGACTCAGCTGCCATCTTCCTGACCTGTGGGGACTTTAGTTTTCTAACTCTTTTGATGACCTTACAAATGTATCGTGAATGTGAAACTTCTTAATATATACATGACTATCTCCCTTGTATGTCTAGACAAACAACATGCTAGTATTCCATTTGGTCTCTCTGAATTCAAACTATAGATTTAAGTTCAATGGAAGGTTTCATAACATGATATTTTAATTCAATTTTTTGAATAACTAGAAAATTCTCATGATCCTCAAATTAAAAAAATAGACAAATACATATGCAGTGTAATGTCTCTACCTATATTATATCTCCTATCTTGTAGGTAGATAAACACTGTTACTATTTTTTCTTGTACATTCTTCCAAAAATCTAGATAGATCAGTAGATATTGTTTTGACAAATGATGGCATAAAATATACAATCATTTGTTCCTTGCCTTTTTATTTGCTAATACAGCTTATCTAGCTTTCCATTTTGGTAAGTAAATAGCAAATTCACTCTTTGATTTTGACTGTATTATATTTCTTTTCACTGACATTTAGCTAACTAGTTCCACACTTATAAGTATTTAGGACATTTATCATATTTTGGTATTAATAATGATGCTACACTCAAAAGTATCATATTTATATATGAGCATAAAATATGGGCAATTATAATTGATATTTATACATCTAATATTGTAAAAAATTACTCTTTTACCTTGAATATTTTATCCTAGAATATATAGATAGAAATATAGATATAGACATCTAGTCGAACATATACATATATATTTAAAGTTCTTACTACATTAGAACCCATGTTAAAGGTAAACTCTTTGAAAGTAGGGACTTTGTATAAATTCTCTTTTGTGCCCAGTGCCTGTTCTAAAGCAGAATATCAACAATTTAAAAATAAATTTTAAATATATTTATTTATTTAAAATTTGAGTAACTTTAAAATAGCTTTTAAAGTAGAAGTTTAAAATTGACCTCTTACATAGAATTTTGATTTAAAGATATTTTGAATCTATTCAATATTCAGTTAATGAGAAAAGGAAAGGGTGCTACTATTAATGAGACAATAGTAAGATCATATTAAATACAAATTTTGCATTCTTGACAAGTGATTTAGTTACTGAAGTTTCCACTAATGTTTGAGCAGAAATATTCATAAGATGTAGTTATCATAGGTCACAAGCTTACAGGCATGCTGAGTTAAAAACTAGCCTGTGCCTAGCACAACTGGTTATTACAATTCAGTTTCAACAAAATATTATTTGTCACATTAAATTAATGGTGCTGCTCCCGGCCACCGCTGCCTCAACCTGCTGGGCTCCGGCGATCTTTTCGCCTCAGTCTTCTGAGTAGCTGGAACTACAGGCGCGCTCTACCACATCCGGCTAATTTTGATTTATTATAGAGATGAGGTCTTGCCAAGTTGCCCAGGTGGGTCTCGAACCCTCGGGCTCAGGCAATCCACTCACCTCAGCCTCCCAAAGGCACGGGATTACAGGCTGAGCCACCGAGCCCGGCTACATTAAATTAATGTTAACTGAAATATTATTAATTTTATAGTGTTTATAATTAACTTTTAAATTAGTTTTTGGTTTATAGCTTTATAAGTAATTGTAGTTTATACTTACATCTATGCTTTGAACTTCTTAAGTAATAATAATAAAATGATCTAAGTCAAGATAGGAAGTATGCAAGTTTTCATATAGGTATATAGTTTTTTTCATTAAAAGAAGACTGTAGTGTATATTGCATAAATTTGAGAAATATTAATGCCTTTTCTCTTTGTATCATTTACTTGTTAAGCCAAAGGCAAAATAATATTTTCCTTCAATGTACATATTTTTAGTGCATTTGTTTGACAATTCACTTTAAAACTCCATAAAGATAGTTGCCATTTCTCATGATTTATTCAGTTCCAAATAAGCAATACAAAGAACCTGCTAACAACTTTCTAAATTCTGCATTTTAATGTCACTAATCTAAACATATAATCAATTTATTCTCTATCTACTGTCACAAAAGAAGGTATGAGGGGATTATATCACTTTAAAGTTTGTGAAAACCAGTTTTTTACTGCTCAACAGGTCATGTTAAATTTATTTGATATATAATTAATAAATGAATTCTACATATAAATTCCCAATGGGAAGAGAATTAATGCCATATTATAAATCCTGATCTTAAAACTTATTTTCCCAAGTGAATAAAACTGATACTTGTAGGTTGCTAAGTTGTGTGTGTCTTCACACATTTAAAGTGTAAAATAACTTGCAAAAAAATAAAATACCAGAGAAACTCCAATTTCGTTATTGAGGCAATTAGGTAAAAGACAAAAATGACAGGCTATTTAAATGTTTTGGACATTAATATAAGAAACATAGCTTTTCACCATGCATAAATTTCAGACATTTAAACAATGAAAGCCAATAATAGAAAATAATTATGTTTTAAAGATTTTTTTCTTTACTTTCACATGCATGAATAACTAACAACTGTATCAGCTTGGACAAATTTTTCATTCATTCTCTCTATGGCTTATTTCCTTAATCCATAAAGAGAGTAATAAGTTGTCTTAACTGATCGAATTGTTCTAAAATTTAAATCAGATCCTAAGTACAAGGTTCTTAGCCAATTGTTTGGCACTGTGGGCAGAGAAGACATGCTAGAACAAGAAATAGAGCAGAGCTTGGTTTGACTCTTGAGCCTTCCAGAATTGTTAATTGTAAGAAAGTTGTGATAATGTATCTCCCTTAATGAAGTACTGTGCATTTACACAGTCACCTTCGTTCACTAACAAATGTGAAAGTTCTAGAATCACTTGTCCTGTTTTCTGCTTTGTTTAATCCCATTCTGAATGGCATAAAAGAATTTCCTGAGGAAAACTGTGACAGTATATAGATGTGGACAATATTTAATGGCCTCCCCTGTGACCCAGCCAAACGGGGATAAAGAAAAGGATTGAAAACAAAGAATTTCCACACTTGTCTGAAGATCTCCTTTGTACATATATAGAAATCTGTAAATTCTGCTCTTTCTAAAGAATGTGACTCACAAATAAGCAGGAATCTGCAAGAATGGTCAAAGTCTGTTTTTCATTGAACTCCTCTCCATCGTAGACCCCATAGGAGCAGTTCCACTCTGGATTGTAGAAGGCATTTTATCAATGATAAGTTCTCATTAAAATCTTACTTTATTTAAATCTAAATCAGGCTCTACTTTTCTTCTTAATTCTAAATAACTTCTCATCTTTGCTCAGTGTGAAGCAGAATTTTTATATTTATGAACACTTCTCCCTTAACCAGGAAAGAAATTTAACAAGTCCAAAATAAATTTTGCATTTTTGTTTTGCATATATTGATAATTTGAGATTTTCATCAACATTATTTATGTGTGACATCTGTCTTTTGCTATTTTTAATTGCTATGGAAAGAAAAATAATGTAAACTAACAATAGTGCATAGATATTATTTGCTTCATTATGTTCCCATCTCAATTATACACTAGTTTCCCCTTACCCATGGAGGACACCTTCCAAGACCTCCAGTGGATATCTGAAATCTCAGATAGTACCAAACCTCATATATATCATTTTAAAAATACATACACCCCCTATAATAGGGGCTTATGTATAGATTCAGCACAGCAAGAAATTAACCACAGCTGATAATAAAATTGAAAATAGCATTATACTGTAATAAAAGTTACATGAATGTGGTTTTCTCCCCCCACTCAAACTATCTTATTGTACTGTTTTCTTACCAGAGTTGGCTGTGAGTAATTAAAACCATGGAAAACAAAACTCTGGATGAGGGGATACTACTGTACTCAATTGCTCTATTTTAGCCTGAAGACATTGATGAGGAAGTTGCTCTACCATGAAAGGTACAGTTTCTGGGTAAAGTCAAGAAGGCATCCCACCTGGTAACCAAAGGATTTGACATATGACAGTTCACAGTCTTAAATTTACTTTTAGGTTTCTAATTTGGGGAAAATTTAAAGATTAACAGTAAAGGTTACCCTGTACAGAGATAAGAAATACTCCTATTAGAGAACAAGCAACAAATTATTCCAGGCTAGAGTGCTGAGAAGAAATTTTTCATTCACCATGGACCTTGGCAACTCAGACTGTGCTATTCACAGGAGAACCTTTTCCCATCTACTGAACTTGGTGCTTTCTAAGTCTCAAACTTATGAAATGAATGGGGTACTTGCCAGAGAAACAACTCTTGCCTGTGAACTTTAAGACTATGTCTTTTCTCCCCGCACCCATTTCTCCTGAGCCTTCATCTTTTGATTCAGCTTCTCAGCACAAGCCCATATTTCTCTTCCTCTTACTCAAATTAAGTTTTAGGTTACTCTTCAGACAGAGCTTAGATTAGCCCTTCCGATGGCATCCCCAATCCTTAGATACATATAATATTATCTGAGGATATGGGAGTACTTATAATATCATGTTCCTTGAGATAAATCAATCTAATCGACCTATTAAAGAATGTCTTACCCAAAGCAGCCAAAAATTAAAATCACAGTTGAGGTTCACTGTTATCATGCCTCATAGTCTTCTAGTCTATGCTTCCTGTGCACAATGATCCTTCTGGTCTATATTCCTCTATTCAGAATCTTAGAGCAGACAACTTGATAGCTTTTTAAAGTTTTCATAAAGTGCTAACTCTGTAAAGTGCTTACTTTCTTGAAATAAAAATAAATCTTCACTCATGTATATGAATTAAAAATACTCATTGAAATTGTCAGTTATTCTGAACTTTTTGAAACACTTGGATTTCTTTATGTTTCAAATGAGATAAAGACATTTACAGAATCCTTCCCCAAAGTGCATTTTAACAACAAATTACCACTGTGGGTTTTTAGGAACGCTTATGTGAATTCAATTTAAATTAAAGAACCAGAGATAAAGGCCAATGAGTCATACAATGAACTACCTCTGAAATTTATAATTTAATTTAGGAATACAAGATTATTTTACGAAATGGTACTCTTCCTTTTAAATACAAGAATTTGAAAAATATAGATTTATTGTTTGTTCAATAAAATGAGATTAGTAGACGGGTAGAACTCATTAGACAGCTTTGTAAGTGTGAGAGTGTGTTGTGTTGTTTCCTGTTTTTCTTCTACTTAATTTTAACTGAATAAATTCATTCATATAAAAGCAAATCTTAACAAAAAGTTATAATTAAAATATGTATATTTTAATATTTTAGCTGACAAATATAGCAGTGTGTAGCAGAATGATGCTATAATTTGGATCTATGTGGGATATAAGGGAATCTTACTCTTGCCTCATACTTCTGAATTGTGAGTATAATAGATTGCTATTGTTAGAGGTGACGTACAGAGGAGTGTTTATGGAACTTCAGGGGAAAGATGTTAATGATAATTAATACAAATATTTCATCTTTAGCTTGTAGTCTGCATGTTTCAACTCCTATTATCTGTGGCCGTGTACATATATGCTTATGAATACATAAATAAATATTTATGAGATGCATGCCGACAGAATAAATGCATGTATGCTTGAAACTCTCACTCATCTCTAAGACCATTAAGACAAATCTACTCGATTCCACTATACACCAGTCCTAACCAGTAGACCAGGAATCTCTTATCATCCTTCATAATGGAAACTATTTGCTCTAAGGATCTGTGTGCTCTTTATTCTGTCAGCTAATTTCAACATTTAAAATTTTTCAGTTATATCTGCAGGGGATCATGCTTCATCATCCACAAACATATTGTAAATCTCTTTTTTGAAGCTTTCCCTTCTTGGTGGAACTGAAACCCAGATCACACGGAGGCCACAGCTTCCCTGTAGTCCTCTTAAATGGCAGCTGTTTTTTTTACACACAGCCTACATATAAAAGATCTTGTAGTTGAACTTGGTAACACACATGCTCCTCGTTGCTGTTTTCAGGCTATTCTTCCTCTCTATTCACTAAATTACCCCAACCATAAATTTGGACACCAAATTATACCATTCACCATATATTCTTTTTTGCTGCTATATACACATGAGTACATACATGTATAACTCTGAATGTTCTTGGAGATACTACTGTCTCTGCTTCCCTTCCCACTATATTTCAACCTTACTACCACCATCTTCCAGCTCATTCTCCATCATTAATAGATTTTAGCACCTGCCTAACAGTTATGCAGTCTAATATTAATGTTGCCTTAATTCCTGTTTATTTAAATATTTATGTAGATAATTTATCTAATAACTTGGTTATTTGGTTCTATGGCCTCCATTTATTCAATAATAATTTATTCATTATACTTCAGTAGTTCATTTTCACAGACAATTCTATCCTTTATTATTACTAACATTGTCATTATCCATGGTCTCAATTTCAAACATTCTGCTATGCAGAAACAACTATCTATCTTGTCTTTCCAGTTCAACTTCCTCTCTTTTAGTTCTGCCCAACTGTAACCATTTATCAGTCACATCATTAATTCCTTCAAATATTTAACGATTTTATTTAAACGTAATGTTTGCATTGAAGCTTTCTTTGACTATATGGTACAAAATTGCATCTCCCCACCTGGCTTGAGTTACATACCTCTCTTCTCAGTTTTGTGTTCAGTCATATCATAAATGGCGGATGTCTGGTGAAACAAATTATCCTTAAACTTCTGAGTCCCTCATTTGCACTGACTCCTTCCAATATTATCTAACAAATTGTGCATCTGCAACTTTTTTTACTATTTATTTTTTAAAGTACTATCAAACTATGAAAGAGCTATGGGCTCCACAAAATTTGCATCTTCTTCTGATTAAAATTTAACACCAACAATGTATATTGCTTATATGTGTTCTATTTGTATATAGTATCTAACTTTCCCCAGAAGATGCAGCTTTATAAGGGAAATTTTTTTTTTTGTCTGCTTTGGTCACTACTATATTCTCACTTCCACAGGGAGTAAGTTAATTTGGTAAATATTTGATGAATTAATTATTTTCTTTTTCATACTTACCTCCATCATTAATGTTGTTGATATTGCATTATTAAATGAAGAAACAACTACAACCCTGCTAAAGTGAAAATAAAAAAAGAATATAAATGTCAAGATCCAGAATTGACAGAACAAAAAAAATGTAAGGTAATAGACAGATTGAAAATACTTCATAAAGCAGATTAGTTAAGAACACAGAATTAAAAGAAACAACTGCTTTAAAGAGTTTTTTTTAAATGCAGCATGCTAAAAACGTGAAAAGTGAACACATGGTACTATTGACTCTTCTTAGTGCAAAGGCAAAGTAGCAATCAGAACTTGGTTGCCTGGCAACGAAGCTGTGGATTCAGTTCGTGGAATAAGTTCAAGGTAGTTTAACAGAAGAAGAAATCATACTTTATTCAGTCAATTCTAATTTTTAAAAGTAGTAATATATAAAAGTGCCATATAATTCTCCATATTTCCCGAGGATAGTGCAATACATTAAGACAATTTATACAAAAAGACAATTTATACAAAGGTGAGAATATAGATGTCATCTTTTATACTTTAAATTTTAGTGTGTGTAGGAGAATACATGAAATAATATGCATTTCTTTAATCTTAAAATGATTGTTATGGTTGTTGAAGGGTGTCAAATTGACACGAAGAAAATAAGGTTTTTGTTTTTGATTTGTTTTTTTTTTGTTTTTTTCCTCCAGAAACCATAGCCTGTTTGTTTTAGGATCAAATGCTTCCTCAGTTGACTGATGAAGGTAAAGGTCCTAAGCCTTTGCTCCAGCTTCAAAGAGCCCACAAGAGTGAGTTTGAAAGCTCTGGCCTAGGAGATGCATGATTCATAAAGAAATAAATCCCCCAGTCATTAGGAAGACATGTTGGGCAGAAAGAAAACTTAACAGATACCCATTATGTCATGAATCTGCTTAAATGTCTGTTTTTAAAGTCACTTTTCCAGTCCTTCTTATAGTTCTGGTAAGAAACCATGGAGTAGTAATTTCAAATAATTTACTCATCTGGGAGAATCTTAGAGTAGTCTAAGAACTTCTTACTAACCATTGAAAGAGGGGGACATTTTGGACATCTGGAGGTTCAAGGCAGAAGGGAATTCAGATTAAGAGAACAATAGGAGAAAAGTATCAGAATGAAGTGATGTAAAGAACATTGGATTAATTGTTTAGGCTGAGGCAAATGTGTATGAAAGGAAATGCTAAAAATATATGGCTGGAAATGCAGATTGCCTTGAGAACAAAGAAAGACTATAATGAGAGTCTACAGAGTTTGGATGTGATATTACACACTGAGAGAAAGTGATGAGAATAGTTGAACAAGTGAATGAATTGGTAGTTGTACTTCTAAAAAGATGAGTCTGTCAGATGAATAAATACTAAACTAGAAATCAGAGAGGATGAAACTAAAGAGATCAGTTAGGAAACTACAGTAGGATTTAATATGGATAATTAAGTTCAGGATGAGAAAGATGGAACGGGGATAAAAAGAAGTTATCCTCACACTGCTTGGTGGGGGCCAATTTCCTCGTGGTTTGTCTCCCTGGAATGAAATATTTTCATGACTGGCTCCTTCCCAGAATCATTGTTTTGTTTCAAATGGTAGTTTTTAAAGGCTTTCCCTTACAAACTGCTGTCACAACTTTCATTTTATAGTCATTTTTGATGGACTTTGCAGAAGCTACCATTTTTTGAAATCATTTTGCTTATTCAGGTGTTACTTGTTTGCCAACTTTCTCCTCTGAAAACATTCATGACAATATAAGTACCACAGAACTGGGATCCTTTTTTCTTTTGTTCATCTCAGATCTATAGTGTCTTGAAGAGTTCATGGGATGTTCTGGCACTTAGCAAGTTTATGTTGAAGGAAAAATTTTAAAATGAATAGCAAGCCCATGGGCACTTAGTAATTGTTGAATAAATAGGGAAATAAACTGGAATGAATAAGGTCTCTTGAGCTCACGGAGTTTAAACTATAACAAATTGTTTATGATCTATTCAACAAAAAGGAGTAGTCACCCACATGTTTTAAAAGAGGAATTTTTGAATGTTTATTTTACTCAGTTTTTTTTTTAACCTGAAATTGAGACTGAGAATTTGAAATACATTTTGGACTGTACACATAGTAGTTGTGTCTGCGTTTACATTTGGTTCTGAAAATCCAGAGTTTCATAACCTTTGTAAATTGCTTAACTTGCTTTAAGATCCAATTTTCTTGTTATAAAATAAGCATCATATTTTTAAGAGTTGAGTATACCTCATCTTTTCAAGTTTAAATGAGATAATTCATTTAAAACATTGAGTGCAGTAACTGGAACATCATCACTTCTGATGACAAATTTGTGGTTGCCTGTAAGAACCGTTATGAGAATTTTTCACTGGTTAAAGGCACAGATTTGGGAATGAGGTGGCCTGGTTTCCATAACTATTGACTCCTCCTGTCTCATTCTTTCCAATTGTGTTAGGATTCCTTTTTTGTATGCAATAGAGCACAGGAGTTACCTGCACAGATTCTGGAGCCAGGCTTTGAGTTCTGGCTCCTTCTAGTAGCAAACTGAGAAAATGACTTGCATAAATTTCTATGGCCCCATTTCCCAGTCCAAAATACACATAATAACTGTGCTACTCAAGAAGATGATTATGAAGATTGAAAGTGTTTAGTGTTGTAAGGTTCTAAGAATAGTACCCAACACATGATAAGCTCTATGTGAGTTATCAAATAAAATGAAAATTAATAGTGTTATTATAAGGGTTCAATGACAACAACAAAAATCATGAAAACTATATTGTATACAGTAGCAGCTTATGAGTCCTCAATATATATTGTTACCAGTATTAACATCTACATTAATAAAATCATTATAGCTTTCAAAGATGTACTAGCAGGTAAATCAGTTTATGTAAAAAAAATTCAATACTTTCTCAAACAATAATTATTATTTCAAATTTCAACCTCTGCATACACACTTGCATTTCCAAGACATCCACTAAGTTATTCTAAAAGCATTGTGAGGGTGAGCATTCACAGGTGCCTACACTTCTTATTTAAGTTTTAGAGTTTGAACCTTTATGATATAGCCCGATCGTAAAGCTAAACTTGTTCACTGAATTGAAGTAGGTATGTACCTCTTGTAAATTCAGTACATTAATACAATCTTTAAAACATTTAAAAAGCAATGCATAGGCATCATATTCATTATCAATTTTTCTATTGTTATTGATATTTTAATTTATTACTTGATTACTTGCATGAGTTTATGTATTTTGAGTATTATTCTACTGTTAGTTAAATATGTTGTAAACATTTACGTTCTATTTGAAAATGCCAATTCAATTTCCTTATGGAAACTTTTTTTTCCCTCTTTTAATTTTTATTTTAAAATTAGAGGGTACAATTCACGGTGAGGTATACAAATATTCATTGTGCAGGTACCCTTGTTGATAAGGTGTGCCCCCCCTACCCCAAGCCGATACCAACTACTGTCAATCCCACCTCCCTGTCCTCCCTCCCCGCCTGCAGTTTCCCGCTTCTGTCAATCCTTTTCTTATAGTATTATAGTAGTTGTTCAAGACCCACTTACGAGTGAGTTCTTTGTTTCTGTGAGAGATCACTCAGTATTATAAACTCTAATTCCATCCAGGTTTCTGCGAAGTTCATGATTTTGTTCTTCTTTATGGCTGCATAATATTCCATTGTGTATAGGTACCACATTTTTTTTATCCAGTCCTCTTTTGATGGGCAGCATGGTTGGTTCCATGTTCTTGCTAATGTGAACAATGCTGAGATAAAAACACATGTGCAGGTATCTTTTTCATAGAATGATTTGAGTTCTTCTGGGTATATTCCCAGTAGGGGGATTGCAGGGTCATATGGAAGGTCGGTTTTTAGAACTTTTAGGAATCACCACACTGATTTCCAAAGAGGCTGTACTAGTTTACACTCCCATCAGCAGTGTAGATGTGTTCCCTTTTCACCAGATCCTCTTCAGCATATTTTGGGAGTCATTGATGGTGGTCTTTCTGACTGGAGTTAGGTGTTATCTCAGTGTAGTTTTAATTTGCATCTTCTTGAGATTAGTGAGGCTGAACATTTTTTCATGTATCTGTTGGCTGCTCGTATGTCTTCTTTTGAGAACTGTCTATTCATATATTTTGCCCACTTTGTAATGGGGCTGTTTGTTTTTTCTTTTTAGCATGATTGAGTTCCTTGTAGATCCTTGATATTAGGCCTTTGTCAGACGTGGAGTTGGCAAATATTTTTTTCCCATTCTGTGGCCTGTTTCCCTGCTCTCTTGATGGTTTCTTTGGCTTTGCAGAAGCTTGTCAGTTTGATGAGGTCCCACTTGTCTATCTTATCTCTTATGGCCTGGGCACTTCGGATTTTGATCAGGAATTGGTTGCCGGTTCCAACTTCCATGAGTGTCTCCTGCATTTTCTAAGGTTCTTATAGTTTGAGGTTTTACATTTAGGTCTTTGATCCATTTAGAGCTAATTTTTCATATGGAGATATGTAGGGGTCCTGTTTCAATCTTCTGCATGTGATCAGCCAGTTTTCTCAGCACCATTTACTGAATAGGTTCTTGTCTCCCCAGTAGTTGGTGGTGGAGGCTTTGTTGAAGATGAGTTGGTTGAGAAATTGAGGTTATGCTTCTGGAATCTCAATTCTATTCCATCGGTCTATATGCCTGTTCTTGTACCAATACCATGCTGTTTTGATTATTGTAGTTTTATAATAACGTTTAAAGCCTAGGAGTGGGATACCTCCTGCTTTGTTTTTGTTTGTTTGTTTGTTTCTGAGGAATATTTTGGCTATTCTTGGTCATTTACATTTCTGTATAAATTCCTGTATTGCTCTTTCTGGGTCTGAGAAGAATGTTGCTGGTAATTGGATGGATATTGCATTAAATATGTAGATTGCCTTAGGTAAAATGGACAACTTAACAATGTTGATTCTTCCAATCCATGAGCATGGTTTTCCACTTGTTTGTGTCATCTTTGATTGCTCTGAAAAGTGTTTTGCAGTTTTCATTGTAAAGGTCTTTCACATTTCTGGTTAGGAAGATGCCAAGGTATTTCATTTTGTGTGTGTGTGTTTGTGGCTATTGTGAATGGAATTGTGCCTTTTATTTGGGTTTCTGTTTGTTTATTATCGATGTATAGAAAGGCAATTGTCTTTTGTACATTTACCTTATACCCTGAGACTTGACCAAAGTCCTTTATCAGTGCAAGGAGGTTTTTGGCAGATTCTCTTGGTTTTTCAAGGTATACAATCATGTCATCTGCGAAGAGAGATAACTTGACTTCCTCTTTTCCTATTTGGATACCCATGATCACTTTCTCTTCTCTGATTTCTCTAGCTAGGACTTCCAAATCTATTTTGAACCGGAGGGGTGAGAGTGGGCATCTTTGTCTTGTTCTAGTTTTCAGGAGAAATGATTCCAATTTTTGTCTGTTTAGGAGTATGCTGGCTGTGAGTTTTTCATATATGGCTCTTACTATTTTGAGGTATGTTCTACCTATGCCTTGATGTTCTAGGGTTTTTATCAAGAAGGGGTGCTGGATTTTATCAAATGCATTTTCTGCATCTAATGATATAATCATGTGGATTTGGTTTTTATATCTGTTGATGTATATAATTATGTTTATGGTCTTATAAATGTTGAACCAGCCTTGCAACCTGGAGATGAAGCCTACTTGGTTGTGATGGATGATTTTTGAGATGTGTGGTTGAATCCAGTTTGCTAAGATCTTGTTGAGAATTTTATATCTATGTTCACCAAATATATTGGCCTGTAGTTCTCTTTCTTTGTTGGGTCTTTACCTGTCTTGGGTAACAATGTGGTTTTAGATTCATAAAATGATTTGGGGAGAGTTTCATTTTCAATTCACTTTCAATAGGATTGATATCAGTTCCTCCTTGTATATTTTATAGAATTCTGCTGGAAAGTCATCTGATCCAGGGCTTTTTTTTTTTTTTAGGTAGTTTTCTTATGACATAGTCAATTTCCTTGATTGTTATTGGTCTACTTAGGGTCTCAATTTATTCTTGTTGCAACCTACAGAAGTTGTGTGTGATGTCAAAAAGTCCTCCATTTTCTTTAGATTTTCAAGTTTGTTTCCATACAGCTGTACATAGTAGTCTCTGATAATCTTTTGTATTTCTTCAGAGTCACTTGTGACTTCATCTTTTGTGTTTCTGATTGAATTTATTTGTGCTTTTTCTCTCTTTTTCTTGGTCAGTCTGGCTAGGGGACCATCAATCTTGTTTATTCTTTCAAAGAATCGACCTTTTTTTATTGTTGTTGATCTTTTACATTCACTTTTTGTCTTCTATTTCCTGGATTTGGGTTTTTATTTTGGTGATCTGGATTCTTCTGCTGAAGTTAGGGTTTTAGTGGCCTTGCTTTTCCAATTTTCTTAGGTGATCTGTTAGGTTGTTAACTTGTGAGTTTTCCATTTTTCATGTGTGTTTGTAAAGATATGTATTCCTCTCTTACTACTGCTTTCATGGCATCCTAGAGGTTTTGGTAAGATGTTTCTTCATTTTCATTTGTTTCCAGGTACCTTTTGTTTAGATTTCATTGTTGACCCAGGAGTTGTTTAACATCATACTGTTTAGTGTCCATGTCTTTGTGGGTTTTGGGGGAAATTTTTGGTGTTACTATTTATTTTTATTCCACCATGGTCTGAGAAGGTGCATGGCAAAACTTCAGTCTTATGAAATTTGTCTGATTTATGGCCAATTATGTGTTCGATCTTGGAGTACATTCCATATGGTGATAAATAGAATGTATATTCTGTCGTCATTGGGTTGAGTGTTCTGTTGGTATCAATTAAGTCCATTTGTTCAAGAGTCGCATTGAGGTTCTGGATCTCTTTGCTGATTTTTTGTCTTGATGATCTGTTTAGGGTTGTGAGTGAGGTATTAAAGTCACCAGGTATGATAGTGTTAGAGTCAATCTCTTTTTTAAGTTTGACTAGAAGCTGCTTTATGAATATTGGTGCTCCTATGTTGGGTGCGTATATATTTAGGATGGATATTTCTTGTTGATGAATTGAACCTTTTATCATTATATAGTGACCTTCTTCATCTTTTTAAATTTGTGACAGCTTAAAGGGTATTTTGTCTGAGATTAAGATTACAGCTCTAGCTTTCATTTGTGTTCCATTCACCTGAAATTTTGCTTCCCATTCTCTTACTTTGAGGCTGTGCATGTCCTTTCTGGTGAGATAAGACTATTGGAGACAATATATTGTTGTCTCATGATATTTTATGCATTTTGCCATTCTATGTCTTTTCAGTGGTGCGTTAGTCAGTTCATACTCAGGTTAACTCTTGAAAAGTGAAAGTTTTTCTCTTCCATGAGGTTCTTATAGAGGTGTTGTTGTTCCTGTTTGTTTGCTGTGTTTCTTTTGATTTTGGTGTTGATTCACGTGTGTTTTCAATCTTTTTCCTGTGCTCTTGTGAAGAACTTTGTTGTTCTTTTTTCCCTTTCTTTTGTGTTTAATACTTTCTTAAATGTTTCTTGTAGTGCTGGTCTAGAGGCAGCCTAAGTTCTTAGGGATTGAATGTCTGGGAAAGATTTTAATTTTCCCTCACTGATGAAGCATAGTTTAGCTGGGTAGGTTATTCTTGGTTGAAATTGATTATCTTTGAGTATTTTAAAGATTGGGCTCCAAGTTCTCCTAGCCTGAAGTGTTTCTGTAGATAAATCTGATGCAATTCTAATTGGTCTTCCTTGGTAGGTAGTCTTACCTTTATCTCTTGCTGCCTTAGGATTTTTTCTTTTATTTCTAATTTTTTTTATGTGAATTATTATGTGTCTGGGAGTTGGTCTTCTCATCTGTTGTCTTGCAGGTGTTCTCTGAGTCTCTTATGCTTGAGTGGTCACATCACCGATGAGATGAGGGAAGTTTTCTTGAATAATTTCATGGCATGTTTCTTCCAGGGTGGCCTCTTGTGTCTCTTTCTGCCTCTGGAAGTCCAATTACTCTTAGATTTGGCCTCTTGAAGTAATTGCTCGTCTCTTGAAGGTTTTATTCTGTCTTTTTAAGCTTCTTTTCTATGTTTTTGACAGTTTGGGTTAGTTCTATTTTTTTTTCCTCAAGTTCTGAGATTCTTTCTTCTGTTTGGCTAATTCTGCTTTCCATGCTTTTCAGTTTGTTATTTATTTCATTCACCGTATTCTTTACTGCTGTTATCTCAGTTATCGATTCCCTATTTTCCTCTTATCTCTCCTCAATTCTTTTTAATCTCTCTATTAATGTCTTGCTATCTGGGTTTGTAGTTTGAGACCAGTCATTCTTGGAACTCTTCATTGTTTGCATTCCAAAATATTTTTTCTTAGTGTCTGATCTTCCAGGGGTCTGTGAGAGACCCATATTGTTTTTTTGGTTTTTCTTTATTCATGTAGATTCCCCCCCGACACACACACACTTTTTTCCATCTCTTCTTTAATTCTGCTTTTCAGGGATGATGGGGTTGCTTTTACTTCTTTTTGCTCAGTCTCCTATTCTTCCTTATGTGGGTCCTCTGGCTTTGTTCACTTCTGAAGGTGGACTGTGGGTAAACACACTGTCCAATAAAATCTACCTATTGATTTAGACTTCCCCTACATAAACAGGAGGTCTTAAGAATAGAAAGAAGAAAGAAAAAAATCAGTAAAATAACAAAAGCAAAGCAAGTATGAAAACATTATCAAAACCTGAGTGAAAGAGAGAGAAAGAAAACTGAAACAAAAAATAAAGTGAGCAAAACAGTCAAAAAATTAAAAATAAAAACAAGGAATCAGACTGGTTCTGAGGTCCTTCCTGTATGTCCAGAGTCCCTTCAGCTCTGATCTCTAGCTCCTCCCCTCTGCTTTCATCACAGGCAGATAGGGTTACTCATAGCTTGGATCTGTTTCCGCAGGCCTACTTTGGGAGGGGGTGAGTCAGAGCTGGGTTCACTCAGCTTGCTGCCTGACAGGTCTGTCACACAGATCTGAGTTGTCTGTGACTGATTCAGCCTGGGGGAGGGGCTTCTGTCTCTCCTGGTTTGATGAGATTACCTTAGGCAACAAGTTGGAGGCTGCACAGAGGTGGTCAGGGCAATGCAAATCTCTGTCTGTTCCTGGGTCAAAGAAAATGGATATGGTGGGCAGCTCCTCATCGGGCATGGACTCCTCTCTGGCTATCCTGATCCTCTCTCTACACTGATCAGATCTAGGGCTCCAGCTGATCCATTATGACAGGTGTCGGTGTGGGCCAGGTGACAGGCGATGGGAATCAGCTGGATTCAGCAGGCTTTTCTCAGGTGCTTTCCCACAGCAGCAGACACTCCTGTGCACAATCTTGCCTGTCTCGCTCCAATCTCAGGGCGGTGGGGACTTGCAGTCTCCCACAGAGGGGGAACCCAGATGCAGTCACCCGGGTATCCCCTCAGACAGACTTTCATGCTCCCACCAGCATCCGCCCACTCACTCAGAGAGTCTTGCCTCCACAGAGATTCTTATAGACTGACCTGTTGGTGCCATCTTAAGCTCCGTCCCCCAGAAACATTTATCAAACAGAATCCTTCTGATAAAAAAGATCAAATTTGTTCGTCTTTATGTTAATTTTGTCTTATTTAAGAAAAAAAGTGTAATTTTGTATCATCGAGTATTCTGCTACTTTTTTTTCACATAAGCTTTTCTGTTTTGCTTGTCTGCTAGGCTAGCCCGTATCAATACCACACACTTTTAATTTAAAGTTCTATAGTAAAACTTATTAGCAGAACTTCACAACTGTGGTTCCCAAAATGCGACTGCCAGTCCAGCAACATCAGCATCCCCTTGGAATTTATGAGAAAATCAAATTGTTAGGCCCAAGCCTGCTGAGTCAGAAACTCTGAATATGAGGTCCGGAAATCTATATTTTAATATATTTCCAGGTGATTACAATATATGCTCAAATTTAGGAAGGAATATAGTAGAACTCTACAATCATATGATCAGGCAAAATCAAATGAGATTAAAGAGTCATAGATTTTATGACTTTTACAGCTAAGAAAAAAAAAAGAAGAAAAGCTTTTCCACCAATGGAAATAATGTTTTTGAGTTAGAAGAGATGACTTAAAATATCTGAAGATCCCAAGAAACATAAATCCAGTCAAATATTATATCTGCCAAGGTGAGTATAAGAAAAAACATTGTATACATACATGACACAAACACAGAGGCATGGATTATATGAACACTTCTTCCTTTAAATTATAGAGTTTTTGTTATAGATTATAAATATGACTAGTAAATTCCATCAGCACTGCAGTCCATAATTTAATTTTTGTCTCAGTCATCAAAAATGATATTTAAGAAATTCTGGCAAATTGAAAAAGCAATTCCAAAAACCATATGAGAAATGTTCCTCAAATCATTTGTACTGATAACAATGGCTTAACATGCTTTATATTGAAGAATATTTAGAATCACATAAACAAATATATGAGAATAAAACTTAAAACATTAATAATTTGATTAAGAAGCCTATGCAAACATGACATTTTATATGCATGTAATATTTATACGTTTCTGGCTGTCATAGGATAGGTCTCTGGAAAACAATGACTAAGGCATAATTTTAGGCGATAACACTGTAGTGTGAACTGAAATTTTAAGGAAACAAAGGAGAAGAGGAGTGAGATCGGAAAGATAAAACACAAGGAAATGCAAATGACTCTGACTCGCTGCATGGAGTCATAAGGAACTACTGTATCTCCAATCAGTCCATCTGGCAATTAGAAGATAAATGACATTATCCACAGACTCCTGTCTCCCATTGCCCTAAGTTTACTCTATCAGCCATTAACTTCACCTAGGCTTTGCTACTATAGGTGTTAGTGGTACTTTTGTTGTCTTCTGCCTCTGCAGCCCCTGGAGACCCTGCAGGCAAAAGGCAAGAGGTGGGAGATTGTGTTCTTAAGGGGAGGCACTGAAGAGAGCCTGAGAAACTCTGGCAGTGGGCCTTTCAATCTGGCAACATAGTGGAAAGGATGCAGGGTCCTGGGGATAGCACAGTTGCTAGTATTGTTCAGGCCCGATAGCAAAACAAGCATGCTAACCTGGACTGATGCAAGAACCCAGCACACAGGCCTATTAGAATAATTGAATCACTCTTGTGATTAAAATTATGGCAATTCAGGTTACTCAAAACCCTGTTAACAGTGATTGTGAAAATTTGTGAGATTCATAAATAAAAACATAAGATTCATATGTTTAATTAAAGACTTTGAGTTTAATTTTTAAACTTGTCAGTTTTATTAATTTAAGTAAAGCTAAAAAAAAAGTTTCAATTAGTATATAAACATATTCTGGTGTTCCATGTGAGAAAAAAAATTAAAAACAAAAAATCTTTCCTTGCTCTCATATTCTTCTTTAAGTTACCTATCAATTTCTTTTCTACCTGTTCTGGTTTGAGTGTATGCCTCTTTGAAACTTATGTTGAAATTTGATCTTCAGTGTGGTAGTTTTGGGAGGTGAAGCCTAGTGGGAGGTTTTGGATCATGGGGGCATAACACTCATAGATAGATTGATGCCAGCTCAAGATGTGAGTGAGAGTTTTCCTTCTCACTAGAGTGGATTAGTCCAGTGAGAGTTGATTGTTATAAAGCAGTGGTGTCTCCCCTTTTCCCTTCCATTTTCCTGCCAGGTTTTGGCATAGTACAAGGCCTTCACCAAAAGCTGCCAAATACCTAAACTTGATCTGCTTGACCTGTAGAACCATAAGGTAAATAAAGCTATTTTCTTTATAAATTATCCAATCTCAGGTATTCTACCACAGCAAAACAATTTGGAATAAGAAACTCTCACGGCAGGGCTTCTCAAAATTGTTGGTATTCCATCTCCTCAATTTCTAACCTCAGTACTCATGAAAAAAAGTTAAACTTCTTTTTTAAGATCAATAATGATCTCAAGTTGCCAGATTCTATGAATAATACACTATTCTCATTTTAGGAATCTTTTCTTTTGTGTGTGTGTGTTGGAGTCTCACTCTGTCGCCCAGACTGGAGTGCAGTGGCCACTCCCAGCCACCGCAGCCTCGACCTGCTGGGCTCCGGCGATCCTTCCACCTCAGCCTTCCGAGTAGCTGGAACTACAGGCGCACGCTACAACGCCCGGCTAATTTTTTGATTTATTGTAGAGATGAGGTCTTGCCAGCTTGCCCAGGTGGGTCTCTAACCTGCGGGCTCAGGCAATCCACTCACCTCAGCCTCCCAAAGGCACGGGATTAAGGGCTGAGCCACCAAGCCCGGTTAGGAATCTTTTCAATTGTATATTTGTGAGTCATAAAAAATAACTCTAGGTGACTTTGTCAGGACTTAATCATAAGTGAATATCATATACGTGAAAAGAACAATTAAATAACGATTTCAGAAAAAAATTGAAACCATGATGCCTGTGGGATATCGGTAAAAAAACAAGTAAAAGTGTGTTCAGCACATTGTTAATAAAATGAAAAGAAAAGTGATGGTAATTTATAATCCACATGAGTTTCTGGCAAATTTAACATTCTAGGGACAAAAGTTTAACTGGCCTAGTTTAGACAATGAAAGCAGACTTTGTCTAGGATGAGGGCACAATAATGAGTACTTTGAATAACTTCTCCCAATATGGCTGGCGCAGGATAAACTATGGGGTCAATCTCAAAGAAAAATCAGTGTACTGCCCCTAAAGGGGTAAATCACTCAGTAAGAAAAAAAAATTCTGCCATATTTGACCACCAATTCCACTGTTAAACTCCTTCTTTCCTTCATTTGATCCCATTCTCTCTCTCTCTCTCTTTTTCTCTCTCCTCCCTTCTCTCTCGCTTATTTAACTCTATATGTGTTCTCAATGTCCTCTGCTGACTGCTTTCTGCTTTTCCTCTTCCAGTAAGATACCAAATACCTGCCTCAAGTATGACTTTCTCATTAAAGCATTCTTTAATGGAAACTAAAACTTCTGCATCAGCAGAGCCCAAAATTGTTAAAATGAAAAACACATATTTCCCAAGGGTGCGGTAATCACCAATAGTAATAGTGAGAAGAGCAGTGACACATTGATTCCTGCACCTGTAGGGCCTGCCTATGGAAGAAATTGTACCATGTATTTACCACTAATTTAGAGCATATAACACTTCTGGGAGAACAATACTCCAGCCCCAAAAGGTGTTTCCAATATAGCTGGCATTAAAAACCATGTTTTTTTTTTTCCTTTTTTTTGAGTTGGAGTCTCACTGTGTTGCCCAGACTGGAGTGCAGTGGCCACTCCCGGCCACTGCAGCCTCAACCTGCTGGGCTCTGGCAATCCTTCTGCCTCAGCCTTCCGAGTAGCCGGAATTACAGGCATGCGCTACCACGCCCGGCTGATTTTTTTTGATTTATTGTAGAGATGAGATCTCGCTGCCCAGGCGGGTCTCGAACTCATGCACGGGTTCAGGCAATCAACTCACCTCAGCCTCCCAAAGGGGCGGGATTACAGGCTGAGCCACTGAGCCCGGCTAAAACCATGCTTTCTTAAGGACATGCCATTCTTATGTCAGGCTATAGGTGAGAAACATTGTAAGATCAATAAATTCCATGATCATGAATCTACTGTCACTCATGATTTGCTCTAGCATATGATTCTAAGTCCAAAACAATGCAATGTGAAATACTATGATAGTGGAAAAGTATTTAAAAGACCACAGAAGGTGGTTTGTACATAAGCATTGATAATAAGAAAGACAAATCTGTATCCAGAGAAAAATAACTGCAAAATCTGTGCCCTTTCAGAGAAGTCTAATATATACCTCTTCCCTAGATCTCCTTATAATCATCTTTCTAATTTTATTCCTTTCAGTATACCCATTATACAGTCAAAAACATTAGCCGATGTCAATACACTCATTATAAATTCATTTTCTGGTTATTGATCTCTAAGCAAAATGAACAACAAAGTGCACTGTTTAAATCTCTGGCTATTTTTCTTGGAAGCCATCATGAAGAGGCAAATAATTCTTCAGCCATCTACTTTCAAGAAATACTAAATGTACTAGCATCTGTCAACCAGACCTGAGTTTTTTTCTTTCTCAGTCAATCTGTTACAGAAAAAGAACCTTATGAGTCTGTCAGTGCAGGTTCAGGGGATGGAGACAATTTATCTAGACTAGGGGTCATGGGCAACTGCACCATTTGGCCATGCAACTCACTCATTGTTTTGAAACCTCTTCAAGCCAAATAACATATATACCACTTCTATTTAATGATGAAATGCTGCTGAGTCTGCTGCCCAATCTTACAGTTTATTGGATTAGACACACTCAGTTCATGCTGAGCATCCCAGATCCTGTGATAATTTGGCTGGCTCATAGTCAAGTTTTAGTTTCTTTTAGAGCTCACTAGAAAGTCAAAATCTATTTTGTAAAAGAAGAATACTTTTTTTTTGCAGAAGATGGTACCTCTTCACTTCAAAACCCCCAAAAAATGTTCTTTGTATTTCCCTTATAGAGTCCTTTTTAATGCTCTTTACAGAAATTCTGTCTAAAACAGATACTTTAAATATCATTGGATCTGCTGTGACACGTGAACCAAGCAGCAGAATAGTTTCATAGTGGCCTGGGTCTCTTGCGATAATACTATTATCTGAGTTCAAAAGGAAGCTAGCAAGCAAGCGAGGTCAGTTTCACCTAGTTTGTAAGGCACCCTCATCCATACCCAGGACACAAGGAAGTTGAAAAATGTTGGCGATCTGAACTAATGAAGACTATCGAGAACATTAAGACATTATGCATTGTGTTTTGTGTATGTCCCAGAAATGTAGTTTATTTTGGTTTATCATTGAATAAATCCAACAAAAATCCTACCTCCATAGATTTTTCATTAACAGAGTGTTTTTGCTTTGCCCATCTAGATTTGCCTTCTAATATGTACAATGGAAACAATACTAGTTTCCACTTCAATGAGTTTTGCACATATTAAAATAAGATAAAGGCAAGAATTTAACTCAGTGCCTGGCAAAAATACACATTAATAAATATTAGGTGTTAATACTGCTGATAATTTAAGATTTTTTTTTTTTTAAGTCAGAGTCTCATTCTGTTGCCCAAGCTGAAGTGCAGTGTCACGTTCACAGCCACCACAGCCCCGAACTGCTGGGCTCAGGAAACCCTTCTGCCTTAGCCTTTCAAGTAGCTGGAACCACAGGCATATACCACCATACCTGGTTGATTTTTTAGTTTATTATAGAGACAAGGTCTTGCCATGTTGCTCAGGTTGGTCTTGAACTCCTGAGCTCAGCAATCCTCTCACCTCAGCCTCCCAAAGTGCAGGGATTATAGGTGTGAACCATTGAGCCCGGTAAGAATAATATTTTTTAAAGTAGAAAAAATAAATTTAAATAAGTTTGTTGGCAGCAAAAAATGAAGATTCTGAAGTGAATGGCTAAAAAAATTAGGATGTTTTGATGCATACAATCAGTACTTGTAAATCCAAGCAATATTTAAGGTTAATTACCATCACCAAGGAGATAGTTGCATTAAGAATTCTTTGGGAATTAATTTACTTTTGAAAATTATTCAGAGCAGGGAGAATTTTCAGCTTGTCCCGGTGGTAATTTCAAAACAATAAAATTAGCAATATGCTAATTTCATAACAATAAAATTAGCAATATTCCTGTAAGGAACTGGACATGACGTTTTATAGTAGTAAAACCTCAGATTGATGCCGTAAGTGAGAACTAACAGTAAGAGAAAAAAAGAATTATGCAGGAGAGAAATATTTTAAGATTCTACCAATTCAAAGCCTGCACTCATCTCTTCTTAATTCAGACTAGAAAATAAACCCTTTTACTTTCACAGCACATATCTCAGAAAATGCAGAATAATTAAAGATGCCCAAAGGGAAGTTCACAGAGAGAAAAGCTATGTTTATACAAACATAGGAAGTAACCATTTAGTAGATTCCAGACTGAACATTTCAGCTTTACAAGAACCAGAACAATAGCTACTTGGAATCAGAACATCTAGCCCTCCAGAAATGCTGCCGATAAAGATCTGCCGGTAGAGTGTAAATTTTGAGACATTTCCGATGAGAAGGTTGCTAATTTTCTGCAATTTATATCAAATAAATTGTTAAAAAGATAAGGAAATCTAAGAACGAGAGTTAAAATTGAACCAAGAGGCAAATAGGAAAAGTGCAAAAATATATTTGCTAGCTAGTTAAAGATTTTGCAAGTACATTTAGAAAAGAGATATTAGAAATAAAAGCTGAAGTGTGAAATAGGCAAGTGTCCAAATCGTATACTTACCTGAAATTTTTTTCCTTAGTTTGGAATGCATATATCAAAAACGCTGTATGGGTTGGCATTAGGAAAGTCAGCAAAGTCCACATTGTTTTAAATCTATAAATGAATAAAAATGTAGAGAAAGGAGAGAGAACTATAAATATATGGTTGATATTGGTCAAATGTCAGTGTCTATTTAAAATAAATATATAATATTTCATGAATTTAAAGAATATTTTAGAAAGTTTTGTTGGTAAAATTATAAATTTTGCATTTAAAAATCACAAGATTACTAAAAGGTTGTAAGATTGTTCATGATGTATTAAAATAAAATTTTAAGCAAACTATCAAATTCATGGAGATTCTACATCTATCCACAATGTGGTTCATTCACATTGATTGCACACACAAATCATGTCAGGCAAGTTATATTTAGGTAAAGTAAAAAAGCATCCTGGAAAAAGTCCCATGAAAAACATTGCACATATTTTTAATCATGACTAGAGTCAGTGGATATGTGAACAACTCACATTTGCTGTCATCATTTAAGGCAACTAAACAAAAGGTTCTACATTTTAGAAAATGGTAACTTATGTTAATATATTTATTTCTATTTTGATACTATAAAGGGTATTAAAGTTGATGAAGGAAATATTGCACTGGAGCACACTGAATTTTTGAGCCCCACAAAGAAAGAAAACAGCAGATTTAATTTTGGCGTTGATCATAATATATGTAGAGTTCATATGAGAAAATTAAACCAGTCTATCATATTCATAATATAAGTACATTGATAATTTAACTAGTAAGTTCAAGAAAATATAATGAATAGCATGATCATATTGTTCAGGCTTATCACTTGGCATGTGACAGAAATACAAATGAAATTCAAGAGAGGGGATTTATTTTTATTTTTTTCTTTTGATTTGGAGTCTCACTCTGTCACCCAGGCTGGAGTGCAGTGGCATACTCACGCCACCCCAGTGTCCACCTGCTGGGCTCCAGGGATCCTCCGCCTCACCCTTCTAAGTAGCCAGAACTACTGGCACACACTACCACGCCCAGCTAGAGATGGAATTCCTTAACCTCGTTATTCTACCTATGAGAAGGGTGGTTATCTGAGTTTTTTTTTTTTTTTTAAGTAAATGCATCTGTTCATCCCCTTATCATTAATAAGTGAAGGATACTTCAGAAAATAAAATATTCACTCTCCATTAGAAACTTTTGGAAAACAATACCATGAACAAATTCTTTAGTACTCAGTGTTTCTGGACAATCTCTTTAATAACAACAACAACAAAAAAACTTAAAGGATAAAAAAATAAAGAAAGAAAGAAGAGTGGTAACTGGCCTAAAGCATAAAGGAATAAAAAAATTTAACAGCAAAAAAACTGTTTCTCTATGTTTTCCTTTCTGTGGTGTTTTGAAAAGGCCACATACTTACTACTCCTCTTCCCATTCAAGGTACTGAATCAATTGAGATAAGTCACGACAGTTAACATTATTGCTGATAATGCTAAATTGCAAGATGTAGTTTAGATAACATAGTCAAGTAGACTGATTGATACTGACCAATCTACAAGTCACAAACATTGAAGGTAGAATTATTTTTATATCCTTTATATACCGCTCCAAGAGTAGAAGTGGCAGAAGTGAACCGAGTATGTCCAATTTAATATTCCCAAATGTATCAGTGGATGAGTCATTCTATTTTTCTGTGTAAGAAAGCATAAGGGCCAGCCGGGCTCGGTGGCTCAGCCTGTAATCCCTCACCTTTGGGAGGCTGAGGTGAGCTGATTGCCTGATCCCGCGGGTTCGAGACCCGCCTGGGCAACTTGGCGAGACCTCATCTCTACAATAAATCAAAAAATTAGCCGGGCGTGGTAGCGCGCACCTGGTAGTTCCAGCTACTTGGAAGGCTGAGGCCGAAGGATCGCCAGAGCCCAGCAGGCCGAGGTTGCGCTGGCCGGAAGCGGCTGCTGCACTCCAGTCTGGGCGACAGAGTGAGACTCCAACTCAAAAAGAAAGAAAGAAAGAAAGAAAGTATAAGGGCCCTTGAGTTACATTAGTTGGATTTTCTTTTTCAAATGAAAAGAACATAAGTTGGGGATAGTGGGTCTCCCAACACATTACACTTTGGTTTATTTCTAAATGTCATGCTTATTCTCTGATGATCAACCTGTAATGAAGAAGACATGACAACTGGCAGTACTCTACTCACAATCTCAAAACTCAGTGGAAAAAGAAGGAAAACACAAATCAACCAACTTGTTTCTTTCATTTCCAAATTAAAATTTTCTGTGGAAAAAATGTGGATGGGCTTAACCTGGGCCATGTGCTTATCTCTTGGAAATTCACTGTGTGCACCTGAGTGAGATCATTATAATTGGCAAAACTGAGATTCATGTTTGCCCCACATCTCTTCTTGCAGAGATACTCTGCTTCTCTGCAAGAAGAGACGTGGGAAGTAGCAATGCTGAGAACACAGTGTAATAGCCTTCGAACATCTCTAAAAACATATCTTTAGTTTACCTTTCATTCATTTAACAAATATTTACTGAAGGCCTAGAATGTGATGAGTGCTATGTCATCTAACGTTCACTTATTTGCACTTCAACCTGAGACTACACGCCAAAGTGATCTGGATGCTCATTCTTTGCCAAACAGACCTGTAATACTCTATATCTTTAATAATCCACTGCCTTTCATCTGAAAGCACGTTTCAGTGTATTTACCAAATTGAATTAAACTGAATCAAGTTAATGTTGACCTTTAAACTTCTCTTCATCTCAGATTCTATAATTCTTCAAATTTAAAAAAAAAATCGCAAGACTATTAATATATTTCCCCCCTCTTTTTTCTTCTCTTACTGCTCTTTGTCCTTCTTATTTATTTTAATTATAGTAGATCTGCTGGTTTTGAATATTCTTGTAATTTATCAGTGAGTGACCAAAATTCAGCCTGTTTCTGATATTCAAGAAAACTTATATGATTTTTGCTTAATTTATGCATACTTAAAAAATCCATAGCCATGTAATGCAAAGAACCTCCCAGAGGGACAAAAAAAATAAAATAAAATAAACTAACATTTAAGTAATCTCTTCATGTTACCCATAGACATTCCTATGAAGGCAAATCAATAAATATTTACCTGTGGAAGGATACTACTGAAAGAAAAAAAAAATTGTCAGTTTAAAATCTAGAAGGAGTGGTAAGATTATTTTTGTGGTTGTTTTGAGACTTCAAGGTTTTTATACTGTGGTAAAATTTAATTTTTTACAAGAATTCATGCAAGAAAATAAAAGTATGTGCCCCCAAATTATTGACTGCGTATTTATTCTATAGCAAGCACTTTTTATAGACACCAAAGACATAAGAGTGAACAAGACAGGCATGGACAATTTTGTTGTGGAGTTTACAGCTTACATTCTAGTGAGAATAAACAAACAACAATAGATAAGATCATTTCAGATAGTTTTAAGAGCTATGAAGCAAAACAGCTTTTAAACTGTTTTGAGGGAATGCCTGGGCAGGTATAGATAGGGATTTTAGACAGTTTTTTTTATGTGAAGACAAGGAATTTAGATGTTATTCTATGACTGACTATAAAATATTCCAGGGCTTTTAACTAGGAAGCAATTTTATGTGATGTGTGTTTATTCTTTCTTCTGAAGTCTACTTTGTCTGTTTGCTATAGTCACTTCATCATTCTTTTGATTAGTGTTTGCATAATTATGCATTTATTTTTATGCTTTTACTTTTAATCTACAATTTTATTATATTCAAAGTAGGTTCCTTATAGAAAATATGTAGTTGGACAATTTGCAATCTATTTGGACAACCTCTGTCTTTTAATTTTTGTGCTTAGACTACAAGTGCAATTAGATTTCTAATATAATTGATTGAACTTAGGTCTACATTTTTTTTTGATTTCCATGATTCTTCTGTTTTTCTTTTCTCTGTTTTTTGTTTGTTTGTTTGTTTTTAATGGTTCCTCCATTTCTTCTTTCTTGCTTTATTTGGGCTCATTTCATCCTTTTTATTACCTAATTTCATTTTATCATTTTTTAATTAAATATTTTTGTATGCTTTATTTTTAGTGTTTAATATAATTAACACCCATGCATATTTAAATATCCAAAAAGTATTTAGAATTAATATTTTATTATTGAGCTGGCTTGTTTGCAATTAATTTTTTTAGTTTTTCTTTATTTGATTATATCATGATTTCATGTTCATTGGTGAAGACTATTTACACTGAATATAAAATTTAGGTTGGAAATTCTGTTTATCAGCACTTTACAAGTTTTTTTTTTTCTGTCCTTCATGGTTTCTGATGAGAAATCCATAGTTGTTCCTTGTTTTTCTAAGTGGCCTGCTTTTCTCTGGCTCATTTTAGGCTTTTTTCCTCTCTAGTTTTCAAAAGTTTTTGAATGTGGATATCTTTGGGATTATCTTGGTTGGAGGTTTTCTGAACTTCTTGAAACTGTAAGTTTATGTCTTTCATTAACTTGAGAAATTTTTGGTAATTCCTCATTTTTTTCTTCCCAGATTTTCTTCTCTTTCTGCAACTCTGATGACACAAAATTTAGAAATTTGGTTGTTGCTGTACATGTCCCTGAAAGCTCTTTTTATTTTTTAATCTTCTATCTTTATTGTCCATTTTGGATAAGTTTTATTGATTTACCTTCAAGTTCACTAACTTTTCTCCTTCATCTATCCTTAGCTAATGATTTCCTATAATGAGAGTTTTGTTATTATTGTGACTGTTTTTATCACTCTTGTTTTTTGGAGCACTTTATAATGATTAATTTTAAAATCCTTGTCATGTATTTACAAAATCTGTCATTTTAGTGTTAGTAAATGTTAATCTTTGTCACATCAGTTGGCTTTTTTTTTTTATTCTTTAAATATTACAAATGATTTTGAAATATATTCTGGACAGTTTTATTTTTATTTTTATTTTTCTTTGAGTTGGAGTCTCCCTCTGTTGCCCAGACTGGAGTGCAGTGGCCGCTCCCGGCCCCCGCAGCCACGACCTGCTGGGCTCCGGCGATCCTTCCGCCTCAGCCTTCCGAGGAGCCGGAATTACAGGCACGCGCTACCACGCCCGGCTGATTTTTTGATTTATTGTAAGAGATGAGGTCTCGCTGCCCAGGCGGGGTCTCAAACCTGTGGGGCTCAGGCAATCCACTCACCTCAGCCTCCCAAAGGCGCGGGATTACAGGCTGAGCCACTGAGCCCGGCAGGTGGAGATTTTTAACAAAGGAGCAGAGTCAGGGTCAGTGGCTGAAAAATGACTCAGAGGAAACATCAAAGAATAGGTTCATGACTAGACTGACCTAATAGGATTATTGCTGAAGATAGGCCAGGGTAATCAGATATGAGGTTGCTACATACCGACGGTGTGTTATATTTGCTAGTTAGACTGATTTAGCAGGATCCTTGTTCAAACTGGATTCTACAAGGGAAGCCCAAGGTTGAGCCTTGTCAGAAAGTATCCCAAAGCCTGACTAAAGTTTTGGTCAAAGGACATCAGAAGGAAGGAAGGAGAGA